>NW_006263358.1:1582044-1586390 GCF_000469605.1 Apis dorsata | reverse complement strand
AGAAGTCGTCTTTTTTTTTTTTTTTTTTTCCTTTTATGTATCCGCTCGAACGACGGACTGGGCACATATTCACACGATCAGAGTTGGAAAACTGGAGTACGAGGAGTAGAGGGGTTGTTCCTCGTTCCACGGTCTCCACGTTGATTTATTATCATGCTAATGAGTTTATGGAACGCTGCCTGTTATGTAACAGTATTAAGTGGCGCTTTCCAACGACGAGGGAATGTTATTACGTCACGGTGTAGGAAAGCATACTCGTTGCAACGATCGTTCCTTATCGAGGGTTACCGTTACGAAGAAGGAAAACAACCCTTTAACTGGATTATTTTATCCGAATAATCGAATCGAGATGAACGAATTTGACGAATTGTTGGAAGGAGAGAAACAACGGATGGATCTCGAACGAAAATCCTTGGAAATTCTTTTTCCTCGAGTCTTCTACTTCCACGCTTGAGTTTCATTTATTGCTAAACTGTCGAATGAAAAGTGACGATTCGATAAGCCTCGCTCGAAAAATACAACGAAATCGATCCTTTCGATGTGTACAATTTTTAGAATCGTCTATTTTTTTGTGAAATATTTAAAGAACGAGTCACACAAGAAGATCCCGTCCCCCTGATCCACCGCGTATAATTATAGGTCATTATCCGTCTCTAAGTAAGAGGAAGAACTCGCGAGAAATGAACTCTTCTGTTCGAGCGCATCGAGGGACAAGGGATTTTTTTAAGCGAGTGCCACCTCTTAAATAAACACTCGTGGATCTAACTAAAACATGGTTGACATGTGCGAAGGAAGAAATATCGAGGGAGATATGGAAGGTTTGTTCCGATGTTTCACGGATGGATTAGAGAACTCGCGCGACATTTTTCCACTCGTCGAATATTCAACGCATAATCGCGGTTATTTTCATTGACAATCCGTTTGGAAGAAGCAGATGTACGATATATAATGTATTCGGCAAAACTGTTGGCAATAAATCGTGAAACGAACGAATCCAGAGATAACTCGGAGAAGGAGTGTAGTCGAGCGATTAAACGGATGGAATTCTCGTGCAATCTCGATCCGTTTCGTTTCTTTCGTTTCGAGTGTTAAGGCTTTCTCGAGATAAGACTCGATTCATTCGCGGTTAAACTATATAAAATGTTGCGAGACTTCCGTCATTCTTCAATTAGTATACCAAGAATCGGTGATTCGGCTTCCGTCGAGATAACCGACCGACTATCGATCATCGAACATAAATAAGAACGTTTTCTTGTCGTTTATCTGAGTGTACAGCCTCTTCCAGTGCCACCCTTTCCTTCCGTTATCTGTGCCGTTCACCCGTTTTTCCTCGAACTGCTCGCGTATCGGTGGAAAGAGGACAATCTGAAGATTGGCGCCAGTCAGAAGAATCACTGTAATGCACCACACTTTAAATAATTCGTTATTTATTCAAAGTAGAAAATCTTATTATCTCGTCTCTGCTACGATCCTTCCAGCATTCTTTCGTACTCTTCATCAACGATCATGTTTCGAGCTTTATTCTAATTTATAGAAAGAAAAAAAAAAAAAGGAAAAATTAAAGTCGACGATATTTCGAATCGAATGAAAGACAAGGTAATCGTTCATTGTCGATGCTATATTTCGAATTAAAAGAAATACCTCGTAATCGACGATCGTGGGCGAACGTTTGACATTCAGATCGCGGGATCGTTGGTTTTATTAGCGTAAACCGATCCGGTCGTTACCTCGTTCCCGGCTTATTAATCGTCACGGTTGATTCCATCGCCACTTCTGCTCGGTTTCAATGCCAGATGCAGAGCTGCGAATTCGGAATTGAAACCGTGTCCCTTATTATACCGCCGTCACATCCGCGATTTAACGTTTTAGCCGATCGTTCCAGCCGGAATTGGTTGCTTAACGCGCACGACAATCGCCGAATTACGCAACGTCGTGTGACGCACCTTTCAACGTTTCTCGGACGAAATCGACCGTAATGAATTTTATCACGGGGCGAATTCTCTTCACGAACGATGACGAGGCCGATTAAGGAAGGCTGCGTGATTCGATCATTTTTTTTTCCATAACTTTCGATTCATTGCATCATTCGTAAGCGTAAAATTATCGATAGAAATACGATGTCACCAGATCCGTTTATCCGCGCTGGATATCTCCAATATAAAGAAAATGATCGTGCATTAGAAAATAAACGATGGAATTTATTCGAAGGCAAATGATCGATACAACGAAAGCAGAGAGAGAGAGAGAGAGAGAGTTCATTGATTTTTGCCTCTCTTAAGAATATAATTGGAAATCGTGAAAATTGGATGATTCACTGCTTCTCCGAAACGAAAGTAAGAAGTGGAGCAAATGGACAGAAAGCGAAGAGAAAGTAAAAGGGTTTCTCCAGCTATAACGATACCTAAGGGTTGTATTTTATTACAACCTTTTCTCCTCGTACCGTAAATCTTAGTCACCACCACGTTGTAAAATCGCATCGTCGGTCAGCTTCGGATCCAAGGCCGTGCACAAGAAACTTCGATTACAGAAGACGTCGTACGCTGGATCGAGACTCGAGACCCATTCATGAGCATCACCGTGCGAATTCTTTAAGCATGAATGTTGGTTGGGATTGGTCACAAGTTGCCGGTGAAAGCATTCACCGGCAACCTATTCGCACACGTGGTCAAACGAGTATGCGAAACTACTCTTGAGTGGCTGTATAGAGAATCGAGCAGTGCCGCTTGTGACGCATGGCGAGCAATTAGGCTACTATTTCTCGTTGTTTATTGCGTCGTATTACGGGATTAATCATCGTATCAGTTTCCCCGAACGTAATTTAATCTCGAAAAATTGCAATTTTTTTGTCACGATATAAAATCAAAAAAAAGGAAAGAAAAATTCGAGTACGAGTATTTCGCAATACATATTAACACGTATTCACTTTCTCTTTCAAAAGTGGAAAAACGAGCTACTTTCCACGATTTCTTGGGAAACACCCACAGAATGCATAACTTATCACCCGGATAACTATAATATCCCCGTCACCGTACCCTCAGATTTGCTCACATCTACGCACTGTTCACGTTTCGAGCACGTGACAACTGGCTGATAGCACGGCTCGTCGGTGTGCACGTCGGTGCAAAGGCGCCAAAAGGTCTTGTGACGCAAGGAATTCGCGTCACAAGAGACAATTGTGTGGATCGTATGCCGCGCTTATGCCGTCCTTCGTTCTTTCAACAATCTGGCGACAATCGATCGATTGCCGTGTCACGTCCAACATTTAAATCGTTCGTTAAAGCTCTGCAGAAAAAGAAATTTCCGAGAAACGAATGGATATCTCGATTTTAAATTAAATATGTCGGAATTTTTCATTTCTCGTTCCCCTCTCAATCTTCTTACGCGAATTTTCTTACGCAATTTCGTTTGAATTCTCGTACTACACCTTATTATCGAAAACCCTTTTGTTCGACGGATTGTCGTTCCATCGATCGACATCTGTTCGAATAGCAACAATTGCGGTTCCAGTGCAGATGGCCGCGCTTCGAGTTCCTACGAACGTCGAACAATCACGATTGCGACACTTAACATTCTTCTTGCATCGCTCTTGCTATCCACGGCCTCCCTTTATGGATCGAATAATGATACCCTCGGTGGCTGGCACAATGTTCGAAGCGAGGAAGAAGGTGGAACCGCCACGTGTGGTCAAATATACCGCGCGTGAAAGATGTTTTTTCTGCGTGTCATTCCTCAAAACCTCTTTGTGATAGGTGTCTGAAGGTAGCTTAGGAAAGTTTGCTCGACTTTGCTCCACATCGATAGATCGAAACAGGATAATGGAATTATTTAATATTTCGCGAATGGGAAGAGACTTCGATCGAGATTTTGATGAAAGCAGTTCATTCATGGTTGGTACTCCGTACAATTTGGCACTGACAATGTACAATAAGGGCTTTCAGTAGTTCCAACGAGGATATGTTACAAATTTATATCTTTTAATTTTTTTTTTAAATATTCTTGGAAAGTAAATTTTTTACTTTCTTTCCAACATTTTAAAATTTCGAAAATTCTGGAAAAATTTGGAGTCACCTGTTAACACATTTCACTTCGTTATTTAGCAAATTTTTTTTGTTCAATAACAATCGAAACAAATCGTGCTCGAAACTAAAATTTTCATTCCAAAGAGAGATTCTACTTACGATGGTAAGTAGAATCTAAATCTAAATCTCGTTTCTACGAAATACTCGGAGTACTCTTACGCGTAGAACATAATACGAATTCCCTTCCGGAGTCGTGCATGAGATAAAAATTTCGCTTCGAAAAGTTTCGTGTTACCTGCTCAACCGCAACACTTAATCATCTCGTCT
>NW_006263358.1:1565829-1581536 GCF_000469605.1 Apis dorsata | reverse complement strand
ATATATATATATATATACATATAAATCTTCTTTTCGTCGCTGCACACACGTTAACCTCTCGCATATATTTAAAATCGCAATGAAAAGCTTGGTGTATACGAGAGAAGAACCGCAAAAGTATTACGATTTCTCGAATCAATGGGTAATTCGATGGTGTTATGCGCGCGTAATTTCACCAAGATTCTATTGTAACTGTATATATAATAACACGGCTTTCACCCCTCCATATTATGTTATGACTCGAGATAGTGGAGATTTATCATCTTCTTCTATTTGCAAAAGATTTTTCTATCTTCGTCATTCACGTTCCCTCTTGGAACAGACGTCCCTATTAATTGCCGCCGGTTTATACGTTTCCCTGACTACGGCTCAATAAATTCTCATTAATTATCAGGGGTCATAGAAGCCGAGCACAATAACGGGGAGCGTCTCGATTATATCTATGGACGAGATTTTTGCATAGTGTAACCACCGGCACAGATCTTCCTTCATCATTGGGAAATAGTAATGGAAACGGGGTACGGAGATCGAGCCGACCATCTGGCGCACAGTGCTCCCATTCACTCTTTCTTTCGTCAATTCTCCTCCCCCCTCGTCCACTCCCCGTTGTCGTCGCTCTCTCTTATATCCCTCCCTCCTCCCCTTTTACCGCCTTTGTGCTCTGTTCGCAGTGGTCCCTCGCTTTATATCTTCGCGTGATATCAACCGGGCCGACGTCGTCAACGCTCCTCTGATAATCGTGTTTGCCTTATGGCGAGTCTGAATCACTGAAATCTCGCGAGAAGACAAACTCTCGACCGAGTTTTCCTCAAATTTTTCCACCTTTTTATCCCAGAGAAAATGGCGATATTTCGAAGTTTGGAATTTTTGAATTTTTATCTTAGGAAAATTATATATGGGCGGATAGCGTTTCCAGATCGATCTCCGTGTTGGTTAAACTCCCTTGCCATTAACCTAAATCCAAGGTTTTAAATCTAGGCCTCGATTTATCACCGTTTTTAAAAGTCTACACACATTTTTTAGTGGACGTAATAATATCTTAAGTACTCGGTTCAAAAGTTTATCTTAATGGAAGTTTCACTACATTCTTCGTACCAAATGATATTATTCTAGTTTCTTTTTTTTTTTTCTTTTTTTTTTTTTTTTACAATATACAAGAAAATACAAGGAAAATCTTGTCTTATCGGTGCACGAGGAAAATCCTGATCTTGCTGCATGAGTAGGTTTGATGCAAATATTCGGTATGAATCACCTTGATCGCGCGCTAATTAGTCTATTACGAAACGTGTGAGTCATTATAACAAAGGGATAAGAGGCGGAAACCACATTGACGAGATGCATAGGATGCTATCGATTCGGAGAATACAGACTGTTCGAACCGCTAACCGGATGGAAAACCGGATGGTAAGGATTCACAGTCGGAAATATGCACGCAAAATGATATTATTTGTGGTCCTGAACAGGACGGACGAGAAATTACTTTCCTTTGTATGTTCTCAAAAATCCTCAAGGACACGAAACTCCTTTAACTTCGACTTCCGTTTGCAAAAAAATTTCGAATTTCCTACTTCACTTTTACTTTTCCGATATTCCGTTAACGATCGAGAAACACGAGTTGAAAGAATGAATACGCGAAGAACGTGGATAATTTTTAAAATTTAATTTTAATCAATAGGATTAATCACTGGATAAATTTAAAATATTCCTTTTATAAACAAGGAACGACGAAGTGGCAAGTGTTCACGTGGTAGCCGCATTGTTTCCACACGCAACGAGTGGATTAAGGGAGCTCGCGCGATGGCCGGCCGGCGGCCAGCGCAGAGGATCGTTAAGGCGCGCTCGCGCGCGCTCGTTGAAACGCGTAAACGGTTGCGATACACGCTGCAGTAGCGTACGTGTTACGATGTATTATGAGTTAAACAACGTAATGATAGGCACGGCGCCAGTAACGCGGCGTATCTCTCTTGCGTGCCATGTAACGGGTGGTGTCTCGAAACACGCTCCCTCCACGCGAACACGCTCCAAGCCTCTCGTGGACAATCGTCGAAAGTGTCTTTTTTTTCCACCACTCGTTTCCACCGTCTCTTATTACACTCGACCGGTTATAAATACCGTTACCACGATTTTATGCGTTAGCGATAGATGAAGTTCAAAGTTTTCCATTGTTCTTGGGAATCGTTTATACACACGCAAGATGATAAAATTAATTGAAAGCTTAAGATTAAATTATATTTGAACACGTAGGACGTTGGACGACGCATGTTCGAAGATATAAATGGAAAAGAATACATCAAAATGACAAAATGATTAGGGCGGATCACAATTTCTCACAAAATACACGGTGGGAGCTTCTTATCGCCGTGTTACCACGATTTCAACCTTCCCCACGACCACTACTACTTGTGACGAAAGAGTTAAAGCACGGACACGAAACTTCCGGTGCAATGAACCCCGCGTTGAAGTAACGCGCGGCGTTGTTACGACACCAATATTAGTTTTACGACCAGCTTCTGGAAATAGATCGATGAAACCGTACGTCATCGAACGGTTGTTCGACAGCCTATGTTTAGTGGGTAATAGTTGAAAGAGCGCGGAACGCACCTGCGAACGCACCTCCACCCACGAGGGGGTTATAACACAGAGTCCAAAGAGACGTGACCGATCGTGGCAATATTCTCGGTTCCTTTTCCTATCTCAACTTGCTGGATAAATAAAATTGTTCTATATTTAAGAGAAATACTGGGAAATACTATTTCTTCAAATTCAATAATCGCTTCGCGATTCGCCAGCTTAAATATTTTTTGTGAATTAGCAAAAGTTGAAGAAATTGCACTTCTTCGAAATCGATCGTCACGAATCTTAGATATTCTTGTAGATTGAACGAGGGTTCGAGGGTTGAAAATCTCTACGTCGATTAATCGAGGGAAGAAAGATATTTTGGAATGATCAATTTAGAAAAAGCTGGAATATGGTCGAAACGTACAGCTGTTTTTCGGTACATTAGTGACATAGTGTGACGACTTATTGACACTTGGTCAAGTGAAGTCAAGAGGACGGGTTAAATGAGCGTCATTGTTCGTTTATTTTCGACTTATTGGCAATAATCTCGTGCATCGTTAACGAAGGGAGAATGAAATTATGGAAAACGGTAACCTTCGATACTCGCATACATTTCGCGGTGAGTGCCCAAGTTTTGCATTATTCATGAAAACCACCTTCGTTCCAAATAACTCTAAGCCGACCTTATCGCCTTATGGTTGCGGTATAATTCTAGTCAGGTGTATGCATTGTGTGCACCGACCGAACGGAAGGGCGATTTTACGGGCCAGGTTTGAAGGGATCCAGAGGGATGGAGGAAACAGCGTGATTATGTACATAGATAAAAATAAGGGAACATTTTTCGTTTTCGTTGTTTCGTGACTACTTTCCATTTCTTTCTACTCTGGTTCTTTGAAAGACACGTTGATTTGAATTTGAACAAAATTACACGTCAAATTTTTCAATTTATGGTGTAATTTCGATGTATGTGTGGTTTTTAAATAATCCACGATTTCGATTTGGACAATCATCGAATCAAGATCGAATATTTTTCACATATTTTTTGGAATCTTATATTTCCGAGATGAAACAATATCCCGAAGTTTAATTATTTCTATTCTATTCAAACAATTTCGAATCGCGTTTAATTTAAAAAATTTTAGCGATGAAGATGTATCGGGGAGAGAATGAACGACGAAACAACTTGACGAAATAAAAGTATCGCGAATGAAAAATTCTGTTGAAACAAGATTAGAATCGTACTTACCTCGAGTTAATGCTAGAATCGTATTGTCACCCTTCCACGGTCCACGAACCGGATGTAAGCGTTCCGTGCGTGCTGGTTGTACCCGCTAATAATCGCGCGCGTGTTGGTGGTAACGGGGGACTTAAAGTTGGTCGAGTTGTTCTCGTTTAAAACAATCAGCAGCAGAGGAAGGACCAATTATACGGACCTGCGACCGTCTGTCACCGACCTCCTGTTCTCTTAATATCGTAGATCAGAGAGCACTAGTAAATATAAACAAGATGAGGAGGAGGAGGAGGAGGAAGAAGAAGAAGAAGAAGAAAAGAATCGCCCTCCATCAATCACGGATGCAATTCGAGATTAAAATTCTCGGAAACAATCGATTCAACGTCACGAATCCCCTTTAACGAAATAATACCCTCAATTAAAACCCTACTTTCTCGAGAATCAATCCCCCCATAGATCTAGAGGATAGATAAACAAGATAATAATCTCACCTATTAAAACGTAAGACATGAATCGAACAAAGACAAAAACATTTAAGAGTTTCTATCTCGCCTGTAAGAAAAAAAAAAACAGATACAAATTCTTGCGAATAAAGAGGTAATTTCGATCAATGAATCTCCTTTTCACATCTCGTGAAATCTGTGATTAACGTGGAAGTAAAAGTTAAACAAGAAAGTTGGACACACTTACGTGTGTGCAATTAATCCCCGTAAAAGATTTAATACTGGGGCATTCGTTTCTGGTAAACATCGACAGGATACCATTTTCAATTATGACAATTACACATCGTATGATTAGAACGTAAATCATTTCGAGATGTTGATGCACATTCTCCGTTTCTAAAAGAGAGTCGAACGAATTTAAGTCCGACTTCCGAGCTGGATTCACGATTTAATTTATCCGGCCATTAAGTCCTCGCGACCCACAAAGCTCGCTTCGACGATTGTCGTTCCTTAATTCGGATCCCGCGCTGAGAACGGAACTGAGCGTTGATGGAAAAGAAAAAAAAGAGAGTGTGGAAAGCGACGAGGTCTTAGATCCGTTTTAGGCCCCCGTTTTCACCTGCGTCGACGCGCGTGAAAATCTGATGCGAGATTCCCTTCTTAATCGCGGTTTCTTCTCTCCTCGAGAATTCCTTCTCCGCGGCGACAATTAGTTTCACGTCTGCCCTCGCTCGCGTGGCGCGCGACCGACGTTTTAATTGGACGCATCAAGTGGGCTTATTTCTCGAAGAGCTAGAAGTTCGCCAGACGTTTCACAGAGTAGAAGCACGCGTCTCGAGATGGCATCGACGGAAGAGCTTGCGTACTCGTATTCGTTGGGAGCAGACCGCTCTACTTGAAAAGTGGAGGAGGAGGAGGAGGAGGTCGAACAGCCGCGTCCACTGGCTCTCTCGACCTCTCGAAGTGGACGCGAAGTCCGGGAGAGTGCCGTGTAAACAACAGCTGCGCTGATTTCCTGCCCGATGATTACTATATATCAAAATATCGATTTCGATGGATGACGCGGAAGATCCTCCTCGTCCGGGAGGAATCTTGGTGGAGTTTTACAAGTGGAGTCGAAACAATCAGGTTGAACAATAGGCGCGAAGAACCGATAGACCTCGGCATAGACTGTAGCGTTTTCTGCGGTTCGTTGCGCGAAGCGTTTATCGGATTCATTATCTCCATTATACAGTTACCGAAGCAAAAAATTGGCGCAACAACGCCGAAGAGAAACAGGATTCAATTACGATGCGATGTCAGAAGCGTCGGAGCTAGAATTAAAAAATTCTATCCTTTGATTTCTCGAGTAACGTCGATAATTTCTACGGTTATTCCCGGCCAACGGCCTATCTAAATATAAGACGAAAAAAGTCGATCCCATCAAGGATGCATTAACTCACGATTCAACGATCCAGAATGGATCGACTCGCGGTGTCCATCAAGCCGAGGAATCATTATCAACGAGCATGCACGCCCGAGCATGCATCCCGTTGCAGTTTTGCTTTCATCTCGTGCCAACGGAGTCTTCGAATCCTCGGCCGCCATATGGCTGGAGAGAAAAGGTATCGGTAGGAAGGAAGTTTTCCAGCATGACCGTATTATGTTCCAAAGAACATATTGAGAGGAAGAGGATGGGCGACGGGAGAGGGCGGTGCGTGCACGTGAAAGCGGGCACGCGATGAGGGCACGTGCCCTATATTCTTCAAGAAAGAGAGAAAGAGAGAGAGAGAGAGGTTCTTTTGTAGAAGCGCCGGAAACGGGTGTCAATTGTCAGCCACTTGGACGTGCATCACCGGACATTGTCGTTCTCCAGAGGCTGAATTCGAGAACGTCACGGTCTGTGTGGTCCTACGCGAATAATCGCGCCGTGGATATCTCCTTTCGTCCCTCTTTCGCGAATAATCGCACTCAGCGTACTTATGAATAGTTTCCGTAGGAAAGAAAAGAAAATTTTAAATTAGACGAAATTTGAATTAGCAGTGAATTATTATAATTCAGTGCATTATGGATATCTCCTTTCCGTGGAAAAGAAAATTTTAAATTAGACAAAATTACGATGAATTATCTTGAAGTCTCTAAATTCTCATTATCTAATTTTGAGGAGGGTTCGATCTCACAACGCGACTTTTCCAAAATTCTTTCGATTCCTTATAATTAATATTAATTAGGTATCTAATTATATAAGAGACGCGAGTACATCTTCTCACAATCGAGTGATCGAAAGAATTTCTTATGACGATAGGAATCGTGCATAATCGGCTCACGTGCGCGTTAATCAATTGAAATCAGTGGGAAGAAGGGGCGGGATCGGTTTGAAATTCAAGTCTCGTTTTCTCGTGCGTTTTCGAGTCTCGCCGCGTAATTTCACTTACTCCTCGGACACTTACTCTTTAATGAAACGTTCGGTCGTCGATCCGCGATAAGGATGCTTGGCGTGCCACGAGGAATGGTTCATCGCATAGCATGGCGAACACTTTCTGCGGTTGCCATTTGTCGAAACGGTATTCGATTGCATCGTTAGAGGCTCGCTCTCGTTTTATAATCCTAATAATCGTCCGTGACGAGACGTTAATTAATCGTCTCTGTGCGCTCCATGCGGATCGAGGAACGCGAGCACAAGACGCAGGGATACGTGCATCAATCTGGAAAATGTGTTGCCGCGCGCGCGCAAAAAGAAAAAAATATGATTGACGGCGAGATTACTTGCCACAGCACATTTTACCACTTTCGTTTATTCACGTATGCTCGTATTATATATATTCCCTCAGAGATTGAATTTCTTCTTACCGTCTTTCTTTTGATACGATACATTTTGCGGCGAACATCGAACATCGTGTTTTTCATCGATGAGATTTTCCGTTATAACCAGTATTTGCACTGGTTAGACATTTATAGATTATTTTGTTTATCAATAGACGCTCATCCATTCTAGGTTCTAGAAGAATTTTTTATAGATACCATGAAATGTTGAACTTAAAATATTCCTGTTAAACCGTGGGTAACTGTTCAAGCTGTGATCGACATCTGTTCAATGTAAATCTACTAAAAATATTCGTATCTACTTTATTCTCAAAGATTTGAAAAAAAGAAATCCTTGGAATTCGGCTTCTTAAAAAATTCACTTGGAAGCTTGGCCACTGGAAAAAATCGCTGGACTCACAGTCCGTAATTGCAACGTCCGACGATAGCACGAAACGCTTGCCTCCGTTAATGCAAGTGACAGTGATTGACCCTCGCGAGGAATTCTCGACCTCGCCACGCGAGCTCGAGACGCTCGCGATTGACCCTCTTTTTCCGGGACAGAAAAAGACCCAATCTATTCACGACTCTTCGAATCAAACATCGTTTCAAGAAGTTATCCTCGCTCGTTAAATACCGAGAGTGGACGAGACCATCACCAAATCCAAAACTTGGCTTGATACTCGGTGTCGTTTTTTCAGATTCGCGATAAGTTCGCTCATTGTTCGCCACAGCGGTATCGTCTACGGCGCATGGCACAACTGCGTAAACAGGATATGCAAAACTAACTCGCAACGCGATTACGAAATCTGTTTTTCCTGTTCGTTGCTCGAATGCTATTCCAGAATTCGTCGCTTCGTATTCGTCTTTGGATGATTCACCATTATGAGTCAATTTATGAATCTCATTCCCTTATGAATCTCGAGGACTCGACAAAAATCCATTTCTCGTTGTATAATAACGAGGTATACGAGAAAAATGCATAAATATCGGCGGAAAAGTAAAATACTTTTCGAAACGAGGACTCTTCTTCCACTCTCTCCCTCGCCAAGTTTCTAGGCCTCTCGCGTGGGTACACTGCTCCTTTCAGAATCGCTTCGACCGATTTCCAGGCCAATCTCGGCCCCGGATTTGATGAGAAATCAGCGGGCTTCCCTCGTTTCCGCTGCGGATTCTTACTTTCGCGCCGCCACTTTCCCGCAGCTGGGAAACAATGAGCCACGAAAGCCTGGGAAGACTAATTGTCCACGGATAAAGCACACTTCGCACGCTCGATGCGAAACGTGTACATATTGGAGGTGGTGGTAGTGGTGATGGTATTGGTGGTGGTGGTTCGTTCTTTTGTGCCTCGATTCGTCGCACGACCCGGTTTACATAACTTCGCCCGATGTGTAACGGGGATAAAAATTGGATTGGGTAACCCCATCCCAGCTTCCTCCATTCGCGTAAGGCTGAGGGAAATCTTCGTCGAGATCTTGGCGTTGGCGTTTCCCTTAATTAACGCGTGGCTTCTTCACGCGTTCCAGGAATTCAGATAAGGATTACGACGTTACAATATCGTAACAACGAGACAAAGTATACGATTACTTCGATATGATAATCATTGCTTTAGAAATCTTGAAATCTTTGATTGCGTTAATGATAATAATTAGTAATTGGTATTACGTTATTAACAGAAATCGATCGTTGCAACGGTAGAGAGAAGTAACACGGAAGAAAAAGAGAGAAAAGTTATTAGCGAGAAGATATTTAACATTTAAATTATTTAAATGGAAAGATATGGTTAAAGAAATTTCCTTTTTTTAAGTAATAGGATTCGAGTTCAACGACTTTCCAAAAATTTATCCTTGAACGGTTAAAATATCTTGGGTCGATTCGATTACAATTTTTTCCCTGCTGATTAATTAAAGAAATCGATACAATGGAGCAACTAACAACGAGGAAACACGATATTAAAAGCGATCGATTTTTCGCTGACCGCGTTGGCGAACATTGATGACACCGGTAGCACAAGGTGTCTGTCTCCTGAATATTATATACGCTCGTCTTACGGCTCGTATTATACCTGGTCAGCGAACCCTTTGTCGCTGCAACGAAACGCAAGCAGCAACAGGATCGCTCTTATTTTTATTACAACTATATTTGCACATATATTGGATGTCCTTTCCATAACGTGACTGCGTATCAAGCAACGAGATCCTTCGAGGAAAATATCGTTCCCAAGAGATCATTCGAGATAGAGAATCACTTTCTATCTTCAATCCTTCTGACGTTAAATCCCGATGAAGAAGCTCCGGTGACCTTGATTTCCGTCCAGACCAAGGGCAACCGTGCGGAACAAGCACGATTTCGTGGAGGGAAGGATACGTGGGGAAGGATACGTATTCCAACCCGTATTCAAGGACGAGTTTTTGTTCTAAGCGTCGCCAGATCCTCCTCCTTCTGCTTTTCCTCCTCCATTTTTTTCCTTTTCTTTTTTTTTCCTTTTTTTTTTCGGCCGGAAATCAGAGAGTGGGGACGCGTGCTCGAACGACAGCGGCACCTGAGGACATCAGCGTGGAGAGGAGAGGACAGTGGCGGCAGCTGAAAAGCACGTGCCAGCGCGGAAAGGGGTGAAGGAGGACCCTGTCGTTCGGGATTCAATGGAGTTCTGGGATAAGGAATTTATTATAAGGGAGTTCCTACCTGGGACTGGCCGATACTGCCACCATTCAAACCGAGGTCGTGCACCGCGTGTACGTGGGCTCGCATGAAAATTAATGAACACGTCGTTCGTGTGACGAAACGAAGGGAGAGGAAAGAAAGAAAGAAAGAAAGAATCGAAAAGTCGCCAAACGAGCTGCCACCGCTTTATTGTCTTCGCTATGTGTCGCCTTTCATTTCGTTGTTCGCAGGTGTATATGTATAAGTAGACGAAAAGTTCGATCGCCGTTCCATTTTAATCTTTTTTTCTCTCTCTCTCTCTGTCTCTCTCTCTCTTTGTTACTTTTACTTTTTATTAATTATCTTGTTCGGATATTATTTATAATACATGGTGTTTGTTGTTATTTTTTTTTTTTTTTTTTACTTTTCTCGCGGTTTTTCTTCACGATGGAAATGTGCTCGTAAAATTTTATGCTCGGTGTTGAAAAAACCGAGACGTGTAATAATAACGTTTGTCGCAACGTATGGCGGTCAAAAAGGGGGAAAAAGAAAGAAAAAAAAAAGATAGAAAGGGAAGCAGATAATGCATAGACGTTGAGTGGTTCCATTGGCGTGGGACACTCGTCACGAAGAAATTGTAGACAAATGTAGACAATTGTAGGCCCAGCACGATTTTCTTCGCGCTCTAATTATAAAGCGCTTCTCATAATCCCTCTCCATTTCCGGATTCCGAAAAATCGACCACGCTTTTCTTCGAATTGCGAATTCCAATTCTCTTTTTAAGAGAAATTTTCATGCTTGGGAAACGCGATCTCTCGTTTTGATCCAACTAATTCCAATAACGTTTCGCTCATCACCATTATCATCATCATCATCATCATCATCGTCGTCGTCATCGTGAATTAAGCAAATTGTGCCTGATATTATTAATTACAATGAAAAATATACTTACGAGTACGATATAACGAGTTTGATAATTAAAGACGATTTATTGAAAAAAACGATACTTTTACTAGAGAAAATACCGCTCAATTAATTCAATGAGAACGGTTTTACCTTTAATTAAGTATAAATATGCAAATCTGTCAACGGATTGGAAAAATAGCAAGGCCGTTCAACAGCATTTCCGTTGAAAGGTGTCGTTTACCTTGCCTGGAATCGGGGATACGTGATATAACGGGTGTCGCATCAGCTTGCCATTCTACTTCAACCGGTGTAAAAGAATACAGATAACGATAAGCTCGCGATATCGCGATCTATTTTCAGCACATCGACGAACCACTGTGCGTATTTATACATGGAAATTCGCCACGAATAACTGCACACTGTCATTTTCCGGTGTTGAAACAAGCCATTGTGCGATTCAATTTGGTTTGGAACGGTGATGGACGGTCGGTTGAAAACTCTAAAGTGCACGCATTCTTCGAAGCACGACGAGGATTTATAAGGGGCTTGATGAATTCCTGTTAAGGAAAGACCCTTCGTTATAACGCACCCTGCGAGCATATGGCGTCATTCTCCATTCCACCCCAATGCTCTTCCTCAATCTCTTCCCCCCTCTGAATTCTTTCTTTTTAGAGTTTCACGCTCGATACGCCGGTGGATTTTCGTTTAACGCGGGTGGTGGACTTCCTCTTCGTCGAATTCCTGCCTGTTAACCACCCCATTAAAACGATTCGTTTACACGAAAGAACGTTTTTTCGACTTCCACGAAGGGAACTGTTAATTCTTCAAAGTTTAACCTCTTCAAATTGTTCCATTCTCGGTCACTCGCTCGATTAGAAAGTGAATACAATTTTTATTCAAAATTAGAATTAAATTATCCATCTGAGTTGAAACGGATTTATTCACATATGTTAAATATATGTACAAATACATTACATTACAAAATAGAAAGTACGCTAACATAAAAAAATTGTACTGTAAATTCAAATATCTTAAAATTACATCAAATTTATATTAGCAACGCTTTCATCGTGATGGATTTGAAAAATTTATTTTCATATTTTCCATTTTTCAATCTTAGATTTGCTAAAATTCACGGAGCAAGAAAAAAGATTAGAGCTTTAAATCGTTGAAATTGTTTCTTCTTTGGAATATAATTTTAATAAGACTATCACTTCTGTGTTCCAGAACATCTCTCCTCCAAACGGAAATATCCTGATGCGTATTTCGGTTCGTATAACCGGCTGCAAGTTATTGATGTCTCCTGACGGGGTGGCTTCTCCCTCTCTCTCTTTCTGAAACTCGTGACGAGTGACAGACCCTCCCTTTGACACTTGTATGCGGTCCTCTACACGCTTTTTCTTTACCTTCCGTATTATTTTCTCTTTCATTAGCCGCCGCCAACGAGGAAAATATATCGAACAGTTTCTTCCTTTAACAACGATCGTCATCGGTTGGCTCACCATTCTCTAGGAATGCACCATATTACTCGTACCGTTATGCAAATATCGCGACGAACACGATCGACATGTTGGGCCACAAAAATGTTATGGCTGCTGCTTGTGTGGTTTTATAATGGATCCCTCGGTCGTTTACAGTTTGTTAACCCATTAACTGCTATCTTTTTGTCCAAGTTTTTGTCCAAGATTTCATCTGGTCTAGTCATCTTTTTTTTTTTTATCCACTTTAAATTTTAATTTAGATTTTTGATATATTTGAAATTATCCATTTCGTTATTCAATATCGACACGATTTCGAAGTAAAAGATTTTTAATAAGAATTTTAAAATAATAATCAAAAGAATTCGATCTTGCTTAAATATGAGTCCGAAAAAATAACTTGTTTTTAAATTAAAAATTGTAATAATACGTTAAAACAAGATGGATATTTTTGAAAGAATACAGGAAGAAAATATTAGAAGACACGAAACAAAGGAAAGTATCGCACACTGGGAAGTGGTAAAGGAATTTGAAATCGTGGAACAAGAAGCAAAGGCTTCGTGGCCACGTTCAAGGGGCAAAAAAAGTGGAAGAAAGATCGATACTGGGTGCACGAGCACCTGAGAATTCTTCGTAAACCGCATTTAATGTTCGCGCGTAATCGTATTGGAATTCCTTCGATGAATCAGAAATCTCGCAACTCTTGGCGACGATCTTTCGATTCTTTTCCGTGAAAATCATTATTTATCGCGTATCTGGTAACACGCGAAAGCTACGTTAAAATTTTACAACAATCCAACTCAGAGTTTCTAACGCGTTCGTCTCTCTACGTTTAATAAGCGTATACCGCTTTGTTAAAAGTAGTTAGAAACGAAACACGCAAACCTCTCTATCGATTCTGGGTCCTCGTAAAACGCCACCGAGAATTCCACGATGAAGGCGTGCTAGAACCCCGCTGTTTGTTTAGCTGAAACGCAAATACGACCACGAGTCTGGCATTTACGTTCTCTCGTACGAACGAAATTGAAATATCGAATGTATCGAAAGGTCGAGAAAAAATTCTTGGAATAAAAATGATACTTTACGTACCATACATATATATATATATATAATTTTTAGTCTATCTCTTTGTCTTCAATATTATTTACATATACAAATATACGAAATTAAATTAGATAAATTGCACGCATGAACTTACATTTAATCGCAATATATCGAATTTATTGCGGATAAATATTTGATCGAACACGTAGCAATTGACACGCGCGACCCTTGAGTTCGTTGAGGCACGAGCCTTCAACTATAATCTCCATTTATCTCCAATCTATCCAGAAACCAAATAGCCAAATGGGGCCGTTGCATAAAAGGATGATATTGACGTTATACTACACGATAAAAGGATAATCTCTCTGGTATCCTCTTTGAAAACGTGCTTGCACGGCGTGGCCGTGGCTTAGCGAAAATCCAAACGAGCTCGATCATTCATTTCACATGATTTCGCTCGGTACACCGATAGGTGAAATCATTGTGCGCTGACACGTAGCCGTGATTCGAGCAGCGGCAACTTTTATCACGGGCACGATTCGCCGCATTTGGCGCGGAGATTGTTACAGTTGGGAATAAAAGCGCGGTCATAAAATCTGCCTACACGTGTTTTCGAAACATCGAGTATGGTACTTGCGAACGTGTGGGCCAAGCCTTCGACCAGCCAACATCTGGCCTATTGATAGATTGGATTTCTTTATGCTTATAATTAGCCTCTTGCCTCGATCCCAATTTGCTTTATTTCCCTTTATTTCTCCGCGTATTTGGAAAAGACGAGGGGATTTAATCGAATCGTTTGCTGCTGTCGATCGGAGAAATGAAAATTTAATTTTCTTATTCGAAATCTTCTCGAAAAGGATCGTTGATTTTCACGATGTTTCTCTGGTTCCGATCGTTCATGGGGCTAACATCAATTTTCACGGGACATCCTTCCCCTCCTCTTTGTATTTAATATTATAGGCTACCGCTGCGTAAACGGGACTTTAATCTTGACATATGAATACACACAAGGATGACTTTTAACCATCTGCGAACGGGGTGATCTGGTGTCTGGTTTATTTTCGGTGCACGCATCCCCTCGTAGCCGGCGTATCTGAAGGGTTGATAGCGTTTTATGCACCGCGCGTGGCCAACGTCTGTCTCCGGGTTAATTATGGACTAATTGTCAAGCTTCTCGTCGTGTCGGGTTTTTACCATTTTTTTTCCTTTTCTTTCTTTTTTTTTTATTGGCTCCTCCTTTCGACAACAGAACAGTCTCGTTTTCCTGCGCTCGTTTTAAAACGAGCTCGTTTCCTTTCTTAGAAATAATCCTAATCGACTGTCTGAATCCTAACCCTCGAAGTCATTCAAACTGTTAAGCCTTTCGGAACAATACTTCGAAATATTGCTTCTATCTTCTATCTGAATAAATTCTTGAAAAACATTATATCGACGAAAAATATTATTTTTAACGAAAATTCGTGATTCTTACAGACAACCATAAAGGTGTACGCCAACTGTCTTCGGCCAGACATCGAGTACAAGACCCTGAGCATCACGTATGAGACGACTTGCCGTGAAATCGTTCAGAACCTATTGAACAAATACCGAATGAGGCACCGTGACCCGAGACTGTTCTACCTCACCATGGAGGTGACCGTGAGGAGACCGAACGTGAGGACCGTGCTCCCATTGGACGAGGACGCGAGGCCTGCCGTGTTGCAATCTTGTCATCCTCGTGGCGATTCCAGGTACGATCCTGTCCATATTCGTTCTTTCCTAGGGCTTTCCTTTCCCTCGGTTTCGCTCGGCTTCGTGACGTAATTTCAGGGCTTGCGACGGACCGTAAACATGACTTCTTGTGGGTCGATGAGCACGAGCCAACGACGAGCAACGTCTCTTCTTTCGAGAGGGAGAAAGAGAGAGAGAGAGAGAGAAAGACATTTCCTTTGTTCTTGGTTCCTCTGGAGTTGTCTGGCTTGACCGCGCACGAGACGTGCCTTTATTTATGCTAACGACTCGAAGAACGAGAAGAAGGGACGCGTGTCCACGTGTCATTCGCTTAAGATTTTTAATCGAAGCGCCTTGTTTCTCTCGATTTTCATGGAAATTTAGATTTTGAATATGGAAAGAGATTGTTGAGAAACAATTCAATCTTGGAGAAAGGATGTATTTTTTTTTTTTTTTTTAATCGAAAAGGAAAGCAGGAGTAAAGTTTTCTCGTTAGAAGAAGATTTTTCTTAATTTTGGACAAATGTTTGTAAATCGAAGGGAGATTTTAAGTATCGAAGGTTCGGTGAAGAAGAAAGACTGGAAGTCACCAATGTTTTCTCGGTAGTTGGAAACTTCCGGCGAAGGTATACGTTACGTAGGCAGACAGTGTTTGACTGGAACGTTCCACGGGCCCTTGTGTTTTTACGTAGAAGTAGTAGTTGGTCGATCCCTTTTGAACTCACCGGCTTCCACGATGATCCACGGGATTCACGGATGTTTTCTTGTTGCAGATTCTCGTTGCAGACCCGCCGCGGAGGACTTGTCAAAATATACGACAGCGCGCTCATGTCCGGAGTAAGTTACCCACACTTTATAACAATTTTTCACGTTTCCTCGTAAACTCGTGTGCCCAGTTCATTTACGAGATCC
>NW_006263358.1:1554605-1565652 GCF_000469605.1 Apis dorsata | reverse complement strand
TATCTTTATTCTCTTTTATTTATATATATATATATATATATATATATTTCTATTCTGTTCGCAGTCGAAATACAAAAGTCTGCTAGTGTCCGAGCAGACCACGGTCGACGAATTGATCCAGATGTTATTGAGTTGCTACAGTTCTAAAGAACGCGTCGAGCAATTCTCCCTTTACGAGGTCTGCGAAGGTGAGGAGTATCAAAGGAAGTTGCATCCTGACGATTCACCCCTTAAAGTCACGCAACGATGGACAAGCGCCGATCGTCATCTTCGCATAAGACGCAATCCAGACTACAATCCTCATAGGAGAAAAGTAAGTGAATTATCTTCGTCTTACGATTCTGTTAATCCACAATTGTTCAATAAATTTTCTAAATGTACTCGTAAAATAAAAAATTAAAACCGGTCAAAACACGATTTCTATGCAATCGAACGTATATATATATATGTATATATTATGCGCATTCTCACGCTTCGACACAAAAGAATTCCACATCTTGGATGTATTCCAAGATGGCCGAATGTAATTACGAGTACAGGCGCATCTCAAAGCAGTGCGTCAACTATCGGCATTTATTCATAAGAATATAATAGAAAGTCAAATTTGTTACGCAATCGTGTTGTTTGCAGAGCATGTGGGCGTCAGACTCGAGCATCAGCATGGCGATGTCAAGATTGAACCTACACGGCACCCATCAAACTCATTACAACCAAGGGAATGACAACAACAATCATTTGGCGTTGTATCAGCACAAAGATACAAGTTCGATCAATAATAACAATATCCATAAGATCGATCAGCATCTATCTTTAGGCTCTTTGAATCAGCAAGCAAGAATCGTGGTGCCCCACGCGACGCAACTTCCGCAGTTGCAAATCCCACGGTTGCAACAATTGCCTCAAAGTGTCCCATCAACGCCAATCTCGTCGAAACATATTACGACGAGCTCGTATGCGGACTATGAAAATTATTTGTTCATATAAATATTTTAATTCACAATTTTATGTATATTTGAATTATGAAGATTATATAAGACGCGAAATGGATCGGAGTTGCAGCTGTTCGAAATACGCTGACAGTTTGTTGCAGCTTTTAAATCGTATTGAACAGTATTTGAGATTTGATTGAACGGTGAAAGAGCTTTGTTATAAGAAGAGTTTGGAATGATTTTTTGAAGCGAAGATTTATTAAAGATTTCTTCTTTGCAAAGAAGCATATTTAAGATTGCACGAGTTCTTTAGATTTGAGATTATTTATCAATGGTAGTTCGATATGATGGTAGAGGGAACACGGTTCGTGTCCCGGCTTTTCGCGTCGGTAAAACGGAACAAAGAGAATTTACAATTATAGTCAATAGCGAGAAACAATTGTACCAAAGGTAGACGTACGAAATATTAGATAAATAGTATATTCATCCTTATATTGTGTAAATGTTTTATTGCGTTAGAAAGATATGCTAAAAATTGATTAAGAGAAAAAAAATATAACATATAAGTCTTTAGAGACTTATTATCTAAGAAAGCAATCGAATTTGAATTTTACCATGAAGAATTGTATGAGAATATTTTACAGGAAATTTGTATAAAATTTATACAATTATGGTATAAAATAGAGAGTTTAACATCTCATATTTATATCTCGAAAATTATATTTTATCCAAGAACGTTGCAGAATGCGACTTTTATTATTTATTTATAACAATCGTGTAGTGTCTAAGAGAACGAGCCTGAAATTTTAAATTATTTTTAATAAAAATCCTGTGCTGTAAATTTCGTCGTGCAATACGATCGAACAGGATTCGAATATATTCGTGTAAATATATCCAATAAACGACGTGTTACAACAATTTTAATAATTAACACTAGCCAGTCGCAAATGTAAATGTTGATATAATTCTATATTTTAATTACGTATACGTCGTTCCTGTGCGAAATTATCGTATTCGTCGAGTTGGCATTTAAAGACATATTATTGAGGCGTTATTTTTTTTTTTTTTTGTTTTTTTATAATTCATTGTAAATAGAAAAGGTCTCTTTTACCTTATTACTTTTCGTCAATGTTGCACCGATTGCCAAAGAATCGTCATGAAATAAAAAAATAAAAACAATACGTTTAATCGTACGACAAAACGAATGGAAGTTATCTTTTTTGTCACTTGCACGTATCGCAAATATGAAATTAAAAATTATCACGAGTCGTATAGAAATTGTGCAAGTAGGACTTAATAGCGTAACTTGTGTAATGAGTACAATGAAATTTGTATTATTTTGAATAACAAATAGAATGTAAATATACATTTTGTATCGTCGTTTATAATTCACCTAAGAAAATATCGTTTTACGTGTCTAAATTTTGATCGATATTTTAATTCACCTACAATCTCCATGTTTCCTTATGATCTTATAAAACGATATTATAATAATAATAATAATAATAATAATAAATATATAGAATGAGAATCTATCCCCAAAATATGAGAATAGTATGAATATATTTGAAGTAATTTCAAACCTTTGCAAAAACTAAGGATTTTGTTAACAAATTATTAAGAAAAAACCAATCATGAAGCATAAACTAATATGATGATAGAATATGAACAAATCCAAGTAAATGTGTCAAAGAAAATAGTTGAATATATAATAAGTAATTTAAAATTTCGTCATTCAAAATGAATAATGTCAAATTATAGTGTAAAACAACGAATAAACGATAAGTACCTATTGAAAGAAAAGAGAAAAAAGAGAAAACGATAAAAGAAAATAGAAAGAAAAAAAATTGACAAATAAAAGATGGAAAAGGAATTGATATTTGAAGAGGAAAGAGAAGAATGACAAAAAAAGAGGAGAAGACTGATTAAATTTTTGAATCATCCATGTATTAACGAAGAATGACAAGATAAGAAAGATCAATAAGTAAAATTTCAATCTAAATATTTCACTTATCTGATCTTGTTTAAAAAACGAAATGAAACTACGTTGCATCGTGTGATGATAAAAATTTTATTTACAAATGCGACAAATGTAGGAATTTTGGTTACCAGTGACGTATCGGAGAGAAACGAACGTGCAACGGGTTGATCGATTATCGATCGCTATATATTTTCAGGATAATCCTTAACAGTAACTCCTTTGCGTTTTCCCTTCTCAAATCTCAATCATCTTCCTCGATAATCTTGAACACGCATTCTCTTCTCCCGTGTCGTTCTCTCCGTGAGATCACTGATAGGAGGAGAGAATCACTGAGATGTAACAATAATAAACTTTACATTAAATACGATTAGAATCTAGCTATTTTTTTTTCTTTTTTTCTTTTCAGGACTATGCGGAGTGTTACAATAATAGAAATATTCATTTTCCGAGGAGAAAGGATTCTTCTTGCGCGATACTTTCTGGAAAAATTTGGACAAGGGAGCCGTGTCGAAGGGAATTGGAGGAGTGTTAGGGACAAATAGGGAATGGGGAATATACCTTTTTTTTTTCTTTTTCGTTTGAAGTTTCAAAGGATAACATCACAGCATTGACATATTAACATCGAAACGATCAAAGCATCGCGCCACTTCGAGATTTCGTCGAAGATGAAATTAACCATCGATCCCCGATTCGCTGTTTCCCAAAATAATAATTTCGAAGCTCCCTCGCGTCCCGGTCAGAACTGGACGGAGAATTTGAATCGTCGAAGAATTCTCGAAGGGCGCGCTGCCACGGCCGTAGCACTTTTTCATTTTTTGCTATAGAACAATTTACAACATCTCGATAATTAATCGCCTCAATTCCATCTCCGAACAATCTCGCATTTTCGCGCACGCTGAACCGTAATCTTCTCTTTTCTTCGCATCTTTGCATCACCCGTCTTTTATTCTTTCTCTCAAAAATTTCGTTCACACAAACGCATACAGGCATATACACACTCTTTCTCCACTTTCTCATCTCATTCGTCACACTTACGATTAGACGAATCGTTCGATTCGTTTGTAAACAGCGAAGCAAAATCAATTTATCTTTCTGAATAATAATACACCCTCCTCTTTTTACTCGCACGCTGATTCCTCCGCGACAACAACGAAATAAAATTCTCCTCTCATCTCTCTCTCTCTTTCTCTCTCTTTCGACTTTCTTACATCTCTTTCCTTTCTTCGTTCGCTTGTCCGCAATCGAAATCAATCGCGCCAGGGAATAATAGACAATATACACAGGGAAAAACCTTTGATCCAACGAACCAGCCGCAAAAGAAAATAAAGTGACTGAGGGCGTGGGTGCGTTACGTTTCCCATTTTTCTTTTTTTTTTCCTTTTTGGGGATACATGTACACGCCACGTGGGATAGACACGCGTGAAAGCGTCGAAATTGAACACGTTAGAAATTGATGTACTTGCACAACAGGACAATCGTCGTCCTCGGTGTGACGCCGATTTGATTCGAATCGACGATCGTATTACACATACGAGACGGTATGAGAAAAAGTAGCTTTTGAAATTGCCATTTGATCGTATCGACGCCATTTCTTATTTTTATTCATCAAGTGTTAGTTGTAAAAAAAAGAAAGAAAAAAATTATAAAAAGAAATTCTCGAAATTGATCGACGAAAGTTTAGCTGCATTTCTTTTTTTTTTCTTTTTCATTTTTTTAACAATATTTAGATCACATGCAATTCCTACTTGTCTCTATAACAAATCGTCAGCTAATTCTAAAACGTTCTAAAACGCGTGATCGACGGAAAACACCAAATCTCTTACGTTTCTTTTCTTTTTTTACTAACTATGTTTTTTTTTTTTTTAGGTTATATCTACTGGAATAAATCAAATATGGAAAGCAGTAGCAGCAGCAGCAGCTAGAAGAAGAAGCCTCGCGTCGATCTTTTTCTTTTTTCGCATTCTATTCACGCGGAAACGTGTTTCTCAAATTATATTCATAATCGGAGAAGAAAATCACGATCATCGAGTCGAACCGACAATGGCGTCCATCGCGATCCTTAGCATCACAACTTCTTCTCTCTTACTCCGTTCTCGTATTTTCTCACTGTACACACGGATATACTTTCGAAATCACGCAACCAACAATATTTCATTGCGAAAGCCTTAAGGCTCGTTTACAAGGACAGGCGTTTCGCGATATCTCTAAAAGCACGGTCTCGAGACACGGTCCGCATCCACGAAGAGGAAGATCTTTTACTTAAAAAAAAAATCTTTTGAAAAAAAGAGGATAAATTTTAAGAGGAAAATATGGATCGTAAAGCACTGATCTTTCTTCGTTGATGCTTCGCGATTCTCGTGGTTTTTTATTCTTCTATTATTTCTTCTTCTTCTTCTTCTTCTTCTTCGTCTTCGTCTTCTTCTTGGACCTTCCAACCATTCGTAATTGGGGGGGTTGCATTCTTCGAGGAAGGCGTCGATCGATCGCACGAAAATCGTTCGCCGCGACGCCGGCAAAAAGCAGCCTGAATTTTTTATTTTTTTTATTTTTTTTTTATTTTTATTTTTTTCAACAACACGTTCACGTGCACACGGTGCAAGCCAACGCAACAACACACTTCTAATTAATTTTTAAAGATCAATTCGCGCCCTATTTTTTTTTTTTTTTTTTTCTTTATACATCGAACGAATTGTACTTGCGCCCTTTCGACCCTCACTACCCTTGAAGAAAGGCTCGCCCTCGCTTCCAGTCTTCCCTCTCTCGTCTTTCCGTTTCTTCGTTAAACAGCTTAAACATCGATAATTAAACACTCGTAATAATATTCTCGTTGAGTCTTTCAAGAGATATAATTCGATTGTGTTCCCGATTGGACTTTCAACGTTCCTGCGTGTCATCGCGTATTATTTTCCAGTGAATTTCCTTTTTTTTGTTTTTTCTTCTTTTCTTTACTTTAGAATTTTTCTTTTTTTCGTCTATTTTTTTTTTTTTTTTAATATTTTTTTTTTCTTTTAAGTTTTCTTTCAAGAGAAGATATATATATTTTTTTTTCTCTTTGTTTCGTTGCTAGAACAGAAGTAATGTCGATTTTATACGCATCGAACGAGTTTCTCGCGTGCGAGGTTTTTCTTTCTTTCTTTTTTTTTTTTTTTTTTTTTTTTTTTTTTTTTTTAATCCTAGATCGCAGAAACACTACAGAGATTTTTTTTTTCATTTTACGTAAATCCGAATTGCTGTCTGATCGAAAGCTATAAAGTTACGATTCATATTATAATTTATTTAATTTTTTTTTCCTCTCTCTCTCATTTTTGCCTTTTAATTTAACGCGCTAATGGACGTGTTGCAGATACGCTAGTATTCCAACGATATTATCGAAAAGAAAGATCGGACTGGAAGCCGCTAATATTCCTAAAAACCTTAACCGAAAAAATCATTACGAACCGACGGATACTCGCATCAGTAACTACTAGGGGATCATTGTTTTGTCAGACAAGAAATATCATCGTATGATTCGTGGATGTGTGGATTGTTTATATATATATATATGACTCGTGTAAGACGTCGTATTTCGTATTTTCAGATCTGCGTGACGTGGGTTTTTAATAATCCGTTTGTCTATCGAGACTCTTAGAAAATATCATAAAAAATTTCCATTTCGCTATAGGCGTCAACTGGACACCGTTACACATCCTCATATCGATTTAATTTACGTCGGATGACGTCTAGAAAAAATACAGTATACAATAGCTATGATTTAAAAATCGATTGGCCTAAGCGTCGCAACGCTATTCGTACTTATAATCGCAGGAACAGATAATTTTGTTAAAATAATCGAGCAGACGTGCGTTAATAACGTGTTTTTGATACGAACAGCTTCGATTCGACACGAGAAAACATAGTTCGAAAGAAACTCCAGCCACTATCCGGCATTCGTTTGCAAATCACTTTCGAACACGGTCTCGAGTAAACGAAAATGCACGCGCTCGTTTTGTACTTCGAATATAGACTCTTTTATGCCGAAGTAGAAGCACGAGTATCCTCGAGAATAAACATCACCAGTGGTTTGCAAATATATATATATATATATTTCATCTAGTATTTATAAACGCTGGCTACAAAAACCATTTTACTAGTCAGCGATTAATAAATTCGAGCAACCAATAATACTCGAATAAAATCGTTCCTCGCGAAACTCGAAAACGTGGAAAATTCGTTCCATTATTCGATATCGATTCTTCGGCTTCTCTTCTCGCTTTATAAAAGATCTTCGAT
Organism: Apis dorsata; assembly: GCF_000469605.1. Classification (NCBI taxonomy): domain Eukaryota; kingdom Metazoa; phylum Arthropoda; class Insecta; order Hymenoptera; family Apidae; genus Apis; species Apis dorsata. Next base: position 1,558,473 of record NW_006263358.1, on the reverse strand, counting down.
AAGCAAAATTAGAGCAAAAGCACCGATTATCTCTGAAATAAAATTCCTTCAACAACGTTATCAAACGAAAAATAAGAAATCGAAGCACATCCTTAAAATGGTGTCAGAATTTATCATCAAATTTTCACGAAGATATGAAAATACTTGTTTGATCTCATTTAGTGATGCCATTCAAATTTAATGAACGATATCGCGAAGATATCTCTGTGATCTTCAACTGTCGATACGATAATTCAACGGCGAACGAACGATATGTTTGACAAGAATCACTTTTCGAATGAAACGACGCTATCAGATAGATGAAAGGAAGCGGAAGATGTAATGGAATCGTGATCTCCACGCTCGAGTTTCGAGGAAACCTTTCGCTTAACGAGCAATGTAATGCGAAAATTTCGTTACCGATCGTTTTCTTCCCTCTTCTGATTCTCTTCTCAAAGAAAAAAGAAACGTGCCAGCGATCGGTCGAGATACGAGTGAAACGGAAACGGTGTGAAAACGATCGTTGTGATAAATTTGGCTAAAATTTCACGCAGCAATGGTCACACAAATTTCGTGTGTTGAAAATATTGGAACGTAATCGTTTCTAGGAAAGAAACGCTTCGTATTCTCTAGTTCTATAATAATACATAAGTTTGTAGCTAAAATTTTCTAAATTATTTTTTAGAAAAATTCATTACGTTACGTTTCGTGTTTTATTTACTTTTTTTTTAATTTTTATTTTTTTTATCTTTTTTACTTTTGACGTTTAATTATATTGGCCGTGCGCAAGGCTATTTTTGCAAAGAGAACGGCGTGCTCGAGAACTCGTTCGTTCTACTTAAGAAACAACGTTGATGCGTGCCTCTAAAAAAAATCCAATATACACGAACGATCGGAACACGATCGGTGTTGTCACGATTGCACTCGAGTAAAAATCGGGCCTTCTTGCGCGATTAAGGTAACGTTATATCGATGAGAAAATTTACAAATTGATCAGAGTTGTCGAAATTAATCGAACTCTAATTGAATAGGAGGAAATTTCAACGGGAAAATTTTATAAATTTCGAGTCATTTCAACATCGACGTAAAATTATAAAATTTTTTAAAAAGATCGCAACCTATAACTCGTAACTTGTCAATTCACTAATATTATCCTTTTGCACGAGGGCGCTAGTGCAATTTGATTGTGTTTCTATGTGTACACGCGTGTATGAGTATGTGTATGAAGTGTATATATATATATATATATATATATGTGTGTGTGTGTGTATCGAATCAATTATATCATAAATATTTTTCGTATTTTTAGTTGCAGCAAGTTCGTAGTGCGTAGTCAAAAGCGTCCACGCTTGATCACGAGGAGCGGAAGTGAATCTTAGATCCGTAAAAACAATGATGAAATCCGACAAATATTTTTTTCAACCATCAGTTGACGACACTGTCACATTCACGAAAAGATCGGAAACGGAAAGGACTCATCTTTTTTTAAAGGCTTCTTACAATATTTACACGATATCTATTGATTCTATGGTAATATAGTATCATTTTTCTCGCTTCACTTTTTCACTTCTTTCACTTCTTTCACTCTAATTTCTTTCATTTTCTCTTTCATTCTTTTTTTTTCTTCTTTTTTTTCATTCTTTCTTTCACTCGTTAATCTCGATCGGAATTTTTGTCAAACGACAAATGTGGAAGTGTTCATACTGCGTACATACGTATACAATATATATATATATATATATAATTTTTTTTTTATATATATATCATTATTTTTATATATGTATACTATATACACAAAATGTGTTTCCGTGTATCGTATGTCCTATATGTATGTGTACGTCTGTATGTGTATGTGTAACGTGTGCATACCTGTATTCGTTTCACCAAATAGACTCTAATAAAACGTATAAACACGTCAACCTAGCGCGGCGATCATCAACGCGCCATCGAAAATCGAAAACTTTCAATCGTGTGTACGATAATTGATTATCTGATTCCCAACCCATCGCCACGCATCTTTATTCGATTCGTTTTATATTTTCTTTTCTTTTTCTTTTTCTTTTTTTTTTCTCTCTTTGTTTCTCTCATCACGCGAAATCGTGAAATTTTTTTCGAATCTCGCGACAAACGCGCCACGAAATTTCTATATAATAAATCTCTCTATATATATATATATATAATAATAAGAATTTAATCATGCGATCGATCCTAAGGTAATCGGCTAGAATGATTCTCGATCTTTATATTCTTTTTATCCTCTCTCTCACACCATTTCTCCCTAAATCGAAGCAACTATCGCTTTGTTTCCGTCGGCCGAATCGAAATAATTCTACGCGAAAAATTCCTTGTTTCTCTTTTCCGATTTTCTTCTCTCTTTTCCGATCTCGTTAATCGTCCAAATCGTCTATTTATCGTCTATTATCTAATTTCGAGCGAACATCTCGTGGCGTTTCTTTTTTTTTTTTTTTTTTTTTTTTAACAAAGACCCGATGCCGATTCACGAGCATTTCTCCTATAAATCATCGATCTTAAAAAATCTTATGATTCTCGTGGGGGTGGGTATAGGGGCCCAGGAGGAGTCAGCGCAAAAAATTAAGGCCCCAGGGCTCTTTTTTCCTCTCATTCTTTTTTTTTTTTTTTTCCCTCACACTCGTATGTAATATAATCTTAATACCTCTCTTATCACTCTCTCTGATTCTGTATATAATTTTCTTTGGTTTGTTCTCTGTGTACATACTCATCTCGTTGAGCTGGCTCCGCGAATGGGGGATTTATCCTGTGCGTACCTTCATCGACAAGGACATTCGATTATCAACCCGCCCATCGTTTTACGGAATTCCTGTTGGAAAAAATTTTCTCGTGAAAGTTTTCGTTGGCCACCATCCACCATCACCATTCTCTCTCTCTCTCTCTCTTTCTCTCTCTTTCACACAACAACTCAACTCACAAAACTCTGCATAAACTGATCTAAAGAAAATTCTGTAAAACGAGGGGGAACGGAATAAAGCCATTTTACTCGACAATGATCTCTTTCTAGAACAGGATGTGTCTACGATGTGTCTACGAGTATATAATATAATACAGAAACGATATAATTACGAAATCAATCAAGGTTTCTTTTCTTTTAATCGAGATTAAACCATTAAGAAAATAGAATCTACATATGTGTGTGTATACATGTTTGTATGCGTGTGTGTGCGTGTGTCTGCCACTATAGACACGTTACTTTGTTACGATTTGATACGNNAAAAAAAAAAAAAAAAAAAAAAGAAAAAAAAAAGAAATCACGCTAATTCGTTAATTATCGGTTTCAGAGAAAGCTCCGTGTATAAATCGACAAATCGCAACAGTGGAAAAAAAGATAGATCTGGTAGAAAACAAGTGGGGCAAGCGTGCACGCGTATCGCTAATTGTCTCAACAATCCAACAAAATAGGAACGAAAGCAAGAACAATGGAAACTTGAACGAACTTCTTCTACCAACTTTCTCCACTACGATACGATAAGAAAGTAAAAATAAGATACGATATCTCTACGGTAGCGTACACGCTTAATCTCGGTTAACGAAGGTGGCGGTGTATCTATCTATTGTACGTACATAATAAGAACTACTCTCGAGATCCGATATTATCCGAGAGAAACGTAAAGAACGTAAATAACAAAATTGATTATAAAGAAGAAATATTCTGCGTAATAAAGTACATACGTGCAACAAACGCACGCTGAATACAAATCGTGAACGAAAGGGCGATATAATATCTACGATCAAATCGTGGGATTTAAATTACGAACAACAAGGAAGGGTTTACTAACTACCATTGTAAATAGCGATTCGAACGAAATGAACGATCTGAACGGGTAGCAGACAGGAAAGAAACCCCACTAACAGA
>NW_006263358.1:1551836-1554438 GCF_000469605.1 Apis dorsata | reverse complement strand
TTTTTTTTTTTTTTTTTTTTTTTTTTTTTTTTTTTTGCTCGTTTTCTTCGCTACGGTAGCGTAAAAAGCACGTTTCTCGTACGTTCAGTAGCGTACCAGGTGGCGACCCCACTAAAGAGCAGTGGTGCGCAGGTGGGGACAGCGCTGTAGCGACAGGCCCCGGGGCCCCAGCTCCTAAATGGCGTTCAATGCGCGCGGGTCTTGCTGCTGGCGACGCCTAGATGCGCTCCCGTAATCGACGCCACTGACGTACGATTCCTCCTCGTTGCCGTAGTCGTGTTCACCACGATCGCCCCGATCACGATCCATCCTCTCCAGCCTCGACTTCCGGCTCCCCTCGCTCACGTGTCCACCGCTGTGTCCTGCATTTTATTTCGTTATTTCATCATCGTCAATTTTGGGACATTCTCGTTTGGAGATTGTTCGGACGAGGGACGTCCGTGGGGCTTGAATTTTTGTAACTTTTAAGAATCCTTCTTAATCTGGACTTTTGTCAAATCCACATTAGGGAGAGATTTACTCGTAGTGTTACAGAAATTAAGCTGATCACAACCCTTGTTGTCAATACCACTTTTACACTTGGAATATCTTTTGAATTTTGTTATCGAAAATTGTAAAAATTGAATTCGAAATTGAATTTTTCTCTGAAGTATTGACATAATAAGGGTTCAATTAAGTGGGTAAAAATTCGAAAGGATAGAGAGAAAATGAATTTTTCTTCGGAATATTGAATTTTCAAGAGATGCTATGAATTGGAACAATATTCCTTTCGAATTTTCGAAATCAAACTCGACGGAAAAAATAAAGCAACACAGGTGTCGAGTTCGATATCGATCAATGTCACTCAAAAGCTAGATTACGATTACACACAAAAAAACCAGTGTTATTTTGAAATTAAGCTGATTGTCACAGTATTTTGTAGAAGTACAAGTTAATCCATCTATGAATATTTAAATACATCGTAACAACATCATAATTCACACAATGCATGCAAGCTAGCTATGCAAAAAGAGGGATAAATCGGGTAAAAAAAAGAAAAACGAGAGGGGCAAAAAAGACACGATTGTTGCAAAGACTCCGACGTTCAAACGGATTATCATTGCGCTACGAGCGCGAGCATCGACAATGGACGAGTTAAAACCTCGATTTGCAAGTTCTCCTTCACAGACTTGCTTCGACTGAAAAAAAAAAATGCTCTTTTAAGGTAAAATTTCAATTAACATTAAATTAAGAGAAAGAAAAAAAATGAAAAAAAAAAAAAAGAATAGAACAAAGGGAGAGCATAAAAACAAGCCAATGACCAAAAAAGAAGATCCATCCATGATTCGCTCAGGAATTCCTCTTCGAAGTAATCACGGTGTGTAATTCTATCCAAAAGTGTAATAATATAATCCTCTCGATTCCCATAAATCTCGTTAATGCTTCTCGTTAGACTATTCTATATGTCAACCCTAATTCTATGTGAGAGGGGTTGGTGAAAGGGTTTTTTTGCGAGACAACCAAAAACAAAAGGGTGGAAAATAAAAACGAACAAACAACAGAACTGAAAGAGGGGGAGGGAAAAAAAAAAGAAAAAAAAGAAAGAAAGTCTCTAGTTAAAATTAGAATTTGCAACGACAACGTAAGGAATCATCAATTCAAACAACAAGAAATTGTCTCAACGAGAGATGATGTCGAAATACGAGAAAAATAAAATAAAATAAAATAAAATAAAATAAAATAAAAAAAAAAAGATATGAAGAAGTGAGGAACATTCGAGGTGAGAATGAAATGTAACGAAATGTAACCAATGGATTAATCGAAAATCAAATCCTTCTCTTTGGACAAAAGAGACAGGGTGTGGGATCCGGGTGTCAAACCCGGTCTCAAACCCTTCCTGTACTTACTACGCGGCCTCATTTAAGGAGGTTTCCCTATAAACACAGTCTCTAATTCTCTCAAACGTCATCCTAATCCCCTTTCTTTTCTAGAATCGGGGGGGAGGGGGGATGGACGACAGACTGTACAATTGGTCGGCCGATCTATCGCCGTAAAATCTCATCTCCTTGATGAGGAGGAAGTGTGGAAGAGCGTCGGTCGTTCTAGGCCCGACCGTCGTCGTGCGTGCGAGCGTTCTTTTAGCTCGACTCTTTGGGCCTGTTCTCATCACCGTAGGACAACTGGCCCTGTTTTCGGATGACTCCCGTGGCAGCCACCGCCTCCACGGCTTTTACACGTAAACAAAGAGAACATCGGAGTCAGAGCTGATTGCCGATCGTACTTTCGCTGATATTTTTTTTTTTTTTCATTTTCATTTTCCTTTTTCTTTCGTTCTTTTCTTACTTTTTTCTTTTAATCTTTATCTATTTACTTCTCTTTTCATCTCGTTTTAATTTTAATCTTAATTCTGCCCGGAAATGATGATAGTTTTTCAATGTGGAATAATCTCTCTTTTCGTGTATCGTCGTCGTTTGGTCGAGGATTGTTGAGATTCGTCGAGAACGGGGAAGAGAATTTTTTACGGATGAAAAACGAAAGAAGAAAAGACGAAAAAGTATGCGGAGTGGTGCGATTTTTACGTGATGTGTTAGTTAGTTCTTGCGTAGCATGAACACACGCGTGG
>NW_006263358.1:1536413-1551716 GCF_000469605.1 Apis dorsata | reverse complement strand
TTTTTTTTTTTTTTCGATTGAAAGCTCTTCGTTTTTTAATAAAACATTTATAACGAATGTTCACGAGGTTTCAAATTCAAAATCTCTAGAAACTATATACGATAAGATCTCTCCGAGACGATCGAAGAATATCCAAGAATTTTTCAACCACTCCAGTTGAGGAGATACGAAAATACACGATTCCGTGAAACGTGCTAACTTCATTCACGAAACTGTCGAGAAGATTTAAGTCGTTTCCCCTCTTCTCGAGCCCTTTATCCGCGACAAGGATAAACTCGACGTCGCTCGTTCACGAGACGTATCTCTTAATGAATATTAATGATCGAACAGATGTCACGGGTAAATCCACTCGTGTCGGGATAGTAGACAGAGCGCAGCGTGCACGAGGTAAGCTGCACAACTAGAATATAATAAACGATCGTGGAAATGAGGGTGAACGTGGCGAGAGAGAGAGAGAGAGAGAGAGAGAAATAAAAGAGAAAGAGAGAGAGAGAGATCGTCTTAGAAGGGATGATCGTATCTTCGTGATAGAGCGCATAAGGAAAGAGAGAAGAATGAAGAAAAGAAAACAAGATGAAAACATGATTGAAACTAACGAGAACGAACGCGCCATTGTCTTGCAGTGGTTGGTACAAGTTTCCCGATCCATATATCATCGCTGAAAAAAAATTCAATAGTAAAAGGTGTCTTGCGTGCGAAACGTATTTTCTTTCACCGTGATATCTTTCATTTTCCTTCCTCGGTTTCGTTCAAAGACTGCTAGTTTCTTCTCCTTGTCTGTCTGTCGTCATCATGCTGAGTATGGAAATATCCCTATTCAAACCAGCGTTGTTCGTCGTTAAACGTTGAGATCAACGTTAATGTTAATGTTTCTTTTAGAAAGATGATATTGAAAAATTACCACTTTTTTTTTTTTTCGAACAGCGCTGATTTAAAATAGAAGAAAGAAAAGAGAGAGAGAAAAAAAAAAGAGATAGAGAGCAGGGTATTTACAACGAGAACGAGAGACATAATTTCTCGCGCGTCATTCAACGTAGCGTGCACAGTAAGAGAGTAAGAAATACGTGCAGCGTAACATCGAAAGTATCGTAATAATTTACAAGGCTTCGAGTACAGGTTGCGTCCAGCGACTAGCAGTCTTCCCAATAAGAATAATTCTACATTCTAACACGAATCCATGCAAACGACTACGTGCAGCTAATGATACAAGTTACACTACAGACGTGTTTCATTACTAGCTTCGAATGTCGCCAGTGTTTCATTCTCGAGGATCGAAGGATCGTCGAGAAACGTCGAGAAACGTCGAGAAAACGGGAAGGACGCGTGTTTTTCTTTTTTTTTTTTTTTTTCTTTTCTTTTTCAAAAGATTCCTATACAGACGTTTCGAAAATAACTTCGATTTTTCTTTCTTTTCTATTTTTCTTTTTTCTTTTCTACCTTTTTCTTAAGCGAGTAACGGAACACAGGCTGCGCGACAGTTGAACTCGTAGAAAAGACAAGAAAAAAAAAAAAAAAAGAAAGAAGAAGGAACGCGGGTGTACAATGTTGCGCTCGAGGAAAAGGTTGGGTTACCTCTTGGCTCGTGGCCGTAGTAACTCTCATGATGGCCACCTGAAGAGGCAAGAAGAAAGTGTCGAGTGTTAGTTGACGGAATTGGGGCTCGTTAGAGTTTTCAAGTGAGCTAGAAACCTCGACCTAGCCATTCAGGCCTAGAAGGGGTTAGGATGGATATCGGTAGGATTTAAAGTGGTGGTGGACGAGAATAATGAGATGATGATATGTCGCGATTATAGATAACTCGTATCGTTGAATCACACGATATGATGATACATAGTATAGGACGTCTGGATTTATTCTTTTCGTCAATTCGTGTGTCGAATGGAGATCGATACGCAATATATCTCCCTTTGAAAAAAATGAAACAATCCAATTATCGAGATGTGTGTGAATCGATTTTAAATACAAATACTCTACCACCTGATGATCGATATCAACCCTAACCGGACCATTCTCCGCGATAATGAAACTCACGTAGAATATTTGTACTTGGAAACATTCGGCTACGAAGTCAGGGTGGGTGACGAACTCGAACGATTTTTCTCACGGGCCGAGAATGTCATCCAACTTGTCTATCATCTTCGATCGAAAAATGAGAATCGAGAAGCGACGTTCAAAATGACGAAACTAGAATTTCATTTTATTTTACAACAGTATTGTACGATGGATGAAGCGGACAAACATGCAATACGACAAGTAGAATCTAAAGTCTCGAATCTTCTCCATTCTCCTTTAATTCTACTGTCCTTTGCTCTCGGCATCGATCGAGGATAACAGCCTCCCTACAGCCTCCCTACGGCCCCAAAAATAAAAATTTGAACCACAAATTAACGACAAATTGACGAACAACAACAAAGAGTGTAAAAATCGAATTGTCAAGACGATGATGGGGCTTTGGAGAGAGAAAGTAAGGAGGTAGGCCGCCAGTTCGTCACCCCAAGGCTACGAGATAATGTATACGATCCCCGACGATAATGTATACGACCATAATCGAGCACAATCGCGTCGAGATAAACGTGGTACCTGATGTGACGCGGGGTGTGAGCACGTCGACCGGTGCATCCGGTGCAGGAATAGGACGTGGCACGGCCGGGATCACTTGGGGATGCGTGGCCCTCCAATATGCTTCCAGGTACTCTGCCACGTGCTCGCAAGCCTCCTCCAACTGATTCTCGTCCAGGATCACGTCGAACATCTCGGGCGGGCACTGGGCCAGCTTCTCGGCGGCCACCATCTGCACGTTCAGGTGTCTGATCTGCGACTTCCCCCGCGACTTGATCAACCTCTGGAGCACTTTGGGCGAGGAGATCTTCAGGTAGACGATCGTCGGCGCCAGACTGGTCTTCGCCAATTGAGACGGGTGATTGATCGTGTCGCAGTCCAACACTACCAACTGGGTGGTAGGGAATTGTTTTAAGAGGGTGATTACTTTCTCTTTCCAGGGAGTGAGATCGAAGGGGTTGAAAAAGCGTACCTGAAGGGTTCTGGCGAGCTCGAAAATCCTCTCGATCTCGGCCTGAACCTCGGCCAAACAGCTGCTCCTGCTGGTGGATCGTTCCATGATCGCTCGTTTCGTTGGATTGTTGAGTAACGATCTCTTTGCCAATGAAATGTCCGCCATTACCCTAGTGATAATTATTCTGAAAATGCGTGGACGATTAGATTTTACTCTTGTAATGGTGGAAAGAAGGAAGGAAGATGTACGTACCTGCCTCGGAACCTGTGCTTCAAGTAATCGAACAACGCCTTCTGCATCATATCCGTGACCTGATAACCCTTCAACGATGGACCGACCAACACGACAGGCCTCATGGATGGTACAACGTCGTAAGGCGTGGTCGTTTCCTGAAATCGTGACGGGGGAATGAGCGCAGACCGATCGAGAGGAGGTCCTGCACGCCAGGATCAGCCCCAAGATAGTCTCTCACTTACGTAGGACTTCGTGAGCACGGAATGCAACATTGAAAACATTGAAAACAGTTAATGGCCATGTCGACACGAGACATACGACCTATCCTCCTGCACGGCCAAAGACCTTTCCTCTTCTCGTATCCATCATCATCATCATCATCATCATCATCATCATCATCATCATTATCGTCATCGTCATCGTTATCCAAAGGCACTTTGGCCAAGCAGTGTGTTCGATAAACTACCGATCATACCTAAGCTATCAACGATCTCCTACGTACTAAAGTAATCGTAATCTAAAAAGCTAATTCTATCTACATTCTCTTCGTTGACGAATCATTTTCAACGCAAATGTAAACTGTGTTTTCTCTCGTTACGAATCGTCATGGACGAGATCGTCCTACCAACGATGGTAAAAAAAAAAAAAAAAGATCGATATTACACTCGATATTATCCAATCGATGCTAGAAATCTTTACTCACATCGATCACACTTGAATAAAGAGGAACATTTATCGTGTTCACGGAGCAGCCAGCTGATAAACGCGTGGAAACTGATCGTGGAAATTATTAGATAAACTCTTCTGCTGAGAGTTGTACGCGCGACTCTGAATGCTCGATGATGTTACGATCTCTGTCCTTTCTTACTTTCCTCTTCTTCTTCCTCGTTCGACGAATATCACAACGGATGCACAGAGAGAGAGAGGTTTCGCAGTATCATACACACAGTCGCATACTCACAGAAATAAATCTGCTAGTCCTCGCGTGGTCCACGATATTTTCTAGCACCGACAGATAAATTTAGACACGTAAGCCTCGTCCACGTCATCAAGTTTTATCACATCGCACACGACCAAATCTTTGCCAAATCGACGAAAAATTTTGATCGGTATTCGTCCAATTATTATACTTGTTGGTCTATCGAAGGACGAACGTTTCGTGAAAACGTTGGACGAGACTTGAGATCTAGAGATCTCTATGGCACTTTCGACGATTATCGTATATATATATATACTAGATATCCAAATGGGAATCGAAGCGATCACGATGTCGAGTGTATGTGTGTACACATAAAAAAAATAAAAAATAAAAAAAAAAGGAGTAGTCACAGACATCGCGATTCGACTGTCGAAATCGTTTACCGGCTTCTTGAAGAAGTTCTTCCTTTTCTCCTTGGCCGGTGGTGTGGTCAACGTTGCCTTACCGCCCCGCACGCTGTCGCTGTCGTCACCTGTCGAGAAAAAAAGAATCGCTCGAATTAATCGTGGAAACGATCGCATCCTTGGTCGTTATCGTGCATCGTTAAATGTCCCTCTTTCTCTCAAGGAAAATTATGTTATGTATTTATGTGAGAAGCGATCGAATTGCGTACTAAGAACCTAAGGATTCTAATTAATTCGAAATATATGCTCTCGATTGATATGCTCGGAGAGATCGTGGAAAGCGACTAATAATGAGCTTCATTTACAGCGGAGAATAGTAATAATATACATATGATGGAGAGTATAGTTCGTGTAGAGAGCGGTGATTGCCGATGGATTGGATCGATTTTCGTTCGAATCTGACTGAATTGTGAGGTGGAGCGAACATTGTCAAGCGTGTGATCGTTGACTTGGGTGCTGCGTGGATCATTGACGAACGGATTGCCGATCAATTTTTATAAAATGTTTCCCAAAGATTTGTCAATAATTCTTATCAGAAAAGAAGAAAGTCAGGATTCAGCTAGCATCTTATCAAAGTTTTCAATGACCAACGCAACGCGAGTCAAAACTTCCTATAATCTAATTCGCGAAACTCGATCATTTCTAGTCGAGGATCCACCTCGATAACTAAAAAAAAAAAAAAAAAAAAAAAGGAAAGGAAGGGAAAAACGAGCAAAGAAGAATGGCGAAAGGTAAGAAAGAAGCTCGCGACAGCGATGCGTGTGGAAAGAAACGAAAACTAATCGAGTGTATTTGTATTTGTTCAGATACTTAGGGCCAACTCTTTCGGGAGATTTTTTTTTTTTTTTTTAATATTCGTATTTTTCTTTCCCCGTCATTTCGTTCGTTTCTTTTCTTTTTTATTCTCGGTCTCTCTTTTGTTTTTCCCTTTTTCTCTTTTCTCTTTCCTCTCGCTGTTATTTTTTTTTTTTTTTTTCTCGTTTTGCATATTTTTGCACGACCGAGGATCTCTCCCTCCTCGTCGTCTGTTTTCACTGTCGGATCATCGATCGGTCGAGGAGAATTCCCGTACAGGTACACCGGTGGTTTTCGAGGGGCGGAAAGAAAGAAGGACGTGCTAGGATACCTGGTGTAGGTGGTGTGGAACCACGTGAGGGCATACCACTCTCGCCAAGGTTCCCTGAAGACCCTCCACGCGCCGAGTAGAGACCCTTTGTACCACGTGCAGCGCTCGCCTGCTGCCTCAGGGCCTCCAACTTCACCGGGGATGGGATGAAACCGACGTCCGAGTTCTCTTTCACCAGCCTGCCTATCCACCAGTTGTTGTCGTACTTCTCCTGTACACAGTTTCGTACGTAAGATTACTTTCCTCGCTCGTCAGATCTTTAGATTTTTATTATTAATTATATAGATTGTATTGTATTAATTGGAACCACATTTGTAAATCGTTATCGAGGATTTTTGAATTTCTAAAATATTGGAATATTTTACTAACGATAATTTTTATTATATCTTTTATAGAAGATTGATGCAAGAAGAAAATAGGAAAACAGGAAAACGTACCTTGATGTGCAGGAAGTCGCGAACCTCGAAGCTGACAGCCGAGCCATGGACCGGCGAATCATCATCGACGGATCCGTCATAGCTCACATTGGTCCGCACTGCAAACGCTACCGGTTTCGTCTGAACAATTTACAAAAATTATCCTATTATTAGGGAGTAATTTTGCAATATTTTTTTTTTTTCAGATTGAAAGGATGGAACGGATTGAAAGGACGGTGTGTGTAAAAAAAATTGTTCTTCGAGGAGTATAGACGGTAGAGTTTAGGGTGAGAAAGATAGTTTTATCGTTGGCATTATCGATTTTTTTTCTTATTGGGTCACGTCGCATAATCCATTATACCGTGACGATACTCCGTGCAACTGCAATTTGAGCGTAAATGCCGATCAGATCATGGATGATCGGTACATTGTCGACAATGTACCACGTGACAAGCTGACGAGGAATAAAAGCGTAATAAACCGATAGGGTTGTCGCGATGCGCCTCGAAGGTCGTGGCTTAGTTAATCGATATTCGTTTATTGCTCGTTGGAAAGTGATTCGACCGATCGGTGATGTGTAATACGTTTCGATGGCGTATTCTTCATAATTCAATTCGTACCGCTCCAAATACGTTCGTTTCCTCGAAAATTAACACCGACGCAAAGATACCGAAGAGTACGAGTAACAGGATCGATTCGGAATGTTAATTTATTTCTAGAGAATTGGAAACGTTGGAAAATTTGGATTACTTGGAATACGAACGAGATCGAAAATTCGAACGTTTGAATAGTCTTCTCCGATCTCTCAGCTCCCCTTTCGGTTTGAAATGTCATAAATCAACAGCCTAACCCAAGAGTTCGTCGACACAGAGGTGCGAGAGTATTGGCCAATCGTGCACGTAACACGGAGCCAAGAAAGAAGAGAACGATGCCACGGAAGCTTCGAAACAACGGTCGGATAATTGCCGACTTCTAACACGATCTATCATGAAAGGGAGGGAGGGTCTATAATTAGAGGGCAATAATATCACGGATGGCGATATAATGCATCTGCATCCATTGTCGAAAAACAAAGGATCACGCGTTAATTCGATTTCGTCCTCCACGATGAAATCTCATTAGTCTGGCGCGCTTATTCATTGACACGCTTCTCATTCCTTGGGGACAGAGAGAAGGAACACGATAGACGATGACGATGGAAAGTTGTTCGATCGATACGAAACGATTTACGAAAGGCTTGTGGAAAAACAAACTCGGGGGTGGAGAGAGAAGAAAGGAGAAAGTGAGGGATAGAGAGAGAGAGAGAGAGAGAGAGCGATGTGAAACTAGAACATGCGAAAGATCAATGACTTACCCTGGCTTTTTCAAGTTGATTGAGGGCCTGCCTCTCCTTCTCACGACGCAAGCTCTCTTTCTCCTCGTCCAGCGAGAGATCCGAGCTCGGCTGTGAGTAGTTCGAGTCTGCCGAGCCCTGAAAATACAAAGCAAACTCGTTTAAATTGCGCCTCCAAGCGGCTCGCATTGTTGCGTTTATTCGGATCGTTATCGAATCGAATCGTTTCGATCGATATAACGTAATCGATATCTCTCCTAATGATACGTTTTTGATCTTTTCTTCTTGGAAGAAAACGTATAACGTAACACTCGTGAATTCTCTTCCCCCTCCCGTCCTTTTCATTCCAATTTTATTTTATCGACATTATTTTTCGTTATTTATCATTGAAAATTAGAGTTGAAGTGAACGAAACGAATTCTTGGATGAATAATATTTTCCACGTATTATATCGTTATATAACGATTCGTGAAATTTAAATGGAAATTGGAGATAATTTCACAAGCGAGAATTTCAAAGTGGCGAATTTCGTTTCTTTGTTACTCGACGATCCCGTCCAAACGTTGGCAAGTACGATTCTGAGTGAGATTTTTCATCAAGCTCCTGAGAATTGTGTTCCTGAGAATTGCAAGGAGCCGTGATATTTTGCCCACCACGGAAACCTTGGAGAAGTACTCAAGGGTTTTGAGTGTCGGGGACCATTAGCTCAAAAAAGAAAAGTTTCGCCTGTTCTGAAGCGACTATCCTCCCTCTGAAGAGGCTACCTCTTTGCAAACATCTTAAAGCGCTAGTTTGCGATGGTTTGTCGGTTCGAAATCGAAGTAAATCGTTTTCCCTGCAAATAATAAATACGAATTTTGAACGCGCTCGTTTCGAAATTCAATCTGGTGATTACTTTAATCTCCGATTCCTTCCAATTTCGTTTAAATTCGTATCGATTACGATCTGGAAAAAAATCGATCATCTCCAGCGAAATAAATAGCGAGCAAGCGAGTGAGCATCCGGGGACACGGATGTGGATCGTATTCGATCGGACGATACATTTTCGAAGAATCTTTTCGTCTCGCCATTTGGAATAATAGGATTAAATGCGATGCGACGACGACGACGATGATGATACAAGTTTCAAATTGTCGTATCCTCGATATTTCTTATATCCTCTTTCGAAATATTACGCGGCGTCAAAGACAAGGGGCCTGCCAAGAATCTCCTCGAGAAGAGTTAGAGATCCGTCAATCCGGGGGATTCGGGACGGATTCGAATGCTCTCCTTTTTTCTTTCCTCCCCTCCCGATTTCCCATCATCATTTCGAACTATAGCCTCCCCGTTTTCGAATCTCGATGTAGCGTATCCCCAAAATTAGGCGTCGCGAAATTTATGACACGTTTATAATTCACCGTGGCCGGTTGAGCGCAATTTCTAGAATAATCGTTGCGACGATTGGGCAAACGACGACGACGACGACCGAGAATTATCGACGACAAAAATTAGGATTCTATCTATATACGATACTACGCCGCGCAATTCGTTGCGTCACCACGCGAAACGTCCTGGCAAACGATTCACGGAGAACGTTACACGGTTAATCGCAACCACGGTTGGCGACAATGCGTCAGGCCTCGTAAAAAAGGATGCTCGATACGCTCGATTAATTCACCGTGCGAGGAATTAATTGGATCGATCCCCGATGGAAGACGATGGTGTCGATGCCGTGGCGTTCGAGCTCGTAGCGACGGGAAAGTAGAAAACGAGACACGTTGAAATTCTCTCTTCGTTGGGCGAATCGAGACAGAGAGAGAGAGGGAGAGAGAGAGAGAGAGAGACGCAATTTCTAACAGTTTTATCGATCCCGAGTTACGAGCGACATTGATGTATTGATCCACTTTTCAAAGTCAAAGCTTTTACCTGTAATTAGATACTTAATTAAATGCAAAGGATGCTCGGGTGTGTGTATATGTGTGTGTCGCGCCACTTGGACGGCCAGAATTTGCATTTCGACGGTGTTGCATTCGTCTGGTGTTGTACAAAGAGGTGTACACGAAACGATTCGTTGCTACTTCTCCACTTTCTCACCCTTAAAAATGAATTTTTTTTCCTTCTCCCTCTCTCTCTCTTTCTCTCTCTCTCTCTGTCGGGACGATGAATTCATTCGTTCGGGGCTTGTAACCATGCCAACGGCCTTTACTTAATCGTCTTTCTCTTCCTTTCTCTCTCTCTCTCTGTCTCTTTCTCTCTACCTGTTTCCCGTACGTGACTGTATAAACTCGTCTATGCGTGCCACCACGACCTTCTTCGACCCTCTTGGGGATCACGGGGACGGGAATTCTTTCGAACAATCGTATTGCGAATTTTTAGACGAGGAATTTTGTATGATTGGATAACACAGAGAAGAAATATAGGATATTAGGAAATTTTTCTATTCTAGTTAACGTGAATTGAAAAATGAAATAGCGATAATGGTGACAAGTGGTTCGTTCGTCGAAAAAAAATAAAATAATAATAATAATAATAAAATCGAAGAGAAACGAAAGATCGAGTCGAGTGAAGTTTCGCTCTCTTATAATTAATACAGAATTGATAATGAAAGGTGATAATAAACCGATAAATGGACGAGGGAAGAAAGTGGAGAGTGGAATAACGCAATTTTAACGATGAATAAGTGAGAAGAAGTGAGAATAGATAAATGATAAAGTTCACCGGAAGAGTGGCGGAGTAACACGTAAACGGAGTGAAAAAAAAAGAAAGAAAGAGAAAAAAATAAAATCTGGACACGGGTAAAAGTGTAAAAAAGATAGAATGTCTGTGAATAGGACGTGGAGGAGCAATGGAGCATACCACGGGAACGCTCGGTTTCACGCTCAAAATGTAAACCGGATCGATTTAGATTGCAACGTAAAGGATCGAGGCTGTGCAACGATGGCACGGCTGGCCGCTTTTATTTCACGCCAGGCTGATTAATGTAAAACTTCTGCGACGCATCGCACGCAGTGGAAAACCCTTTATAAAACGGAGAAAATTGATGAAGACGCCGCCTGGTAGGCGCCACGTTCATCCCTTGCAACTAATTTACTTTGTGTAATTTACTAAGGAAGCCAATTCATTGACACTCTATATCTGAAATCTGCCCCCTTCCGTTACAACCATTATCCTCTTATAATCTTATCTGTATTTGCATCACATGTAATAGAAAAAAAACAACAACAAAGTAAACTAGGTAAAGTAGGAATTAAAAAAAAGATCGTTCTTCTTCGAGGAATATAAACAGAAGATGATCGTCCTATCATCAAATTATCGCGAGAATAATACAACGTTCGTGCAATCTTCAATTTAACCCGAATTAAACGAATTCATTTGAATTTCTTCCAATCCCTTGAAAATTAACGAAAAATTAATACAAACAGAAGTAAAATTTCCAAATATCCTCCCCGAAAATCAAAGTACCAAGAAGAGTGTATAAATTCTGCAAAGCTATCTTCCGCTAAAATTAAATTTTCAACGATCGAAAATGAAACTCTAAAGTATCCTTCCTGAACACAACACAAAAGATTATCGGAAACACATTTCCCTGGTGGTGAATACCTGCGTGAATAGCTTGTTGTAGCCGGAATTGTGTTGATTGTATCCGATCATCGCCGGAAGGCAGGGCCGTCGTCGCCGGGGCCGGTTGTTCGAGTGGCTTTCACCCACTTCCGGGCCCTTCGACTCCAAGTATTATGGCCCAGTTTCGTTCTCCCTGTGGTAAACTCACTCTCCGCCAACCACACGTTGATCCGCTAAACTCTCGCTATTCTACCACACGCTACCGCATTGCGTCTTTCTCTCCTCCGCCCTCGGTCGGTCGCTTTTCACCAAACTGAACCTCTGACTGAAGCACACAGTGCTTGCTTGGAAGAAGTTACGCGCGGCGCCGCTACGCCATGCTGGCCGGCGCGAGTGTCACTCCGCGGCTTCCCTCAGGCGTTCTTCCACGACTTTTTCCGCTTCCGTTTGCAAGCCATCCAAACGCCACGCGTTTTACTCGCGGCACACGTTCATCGCGCCTCGGCCACCTGGTGCTTCGACTTTCGCGTGCATCGCGGGTTCCTGCGCGAGGCGAGCTCACTCTTCCACGATACCCTCCTCGTGTACACCCTCGAGCACGCTGCTGCCAAGAGGATCGTTCCGTGAGAGGGGAAAATGGGGTTTGGAAATGGAAACGAAGCACGAACGCAGGCAAACGCAGGTTGGATCGAGTGGTTCGAGACTCGTCGAATCGTGATTCTGCCTCGATGGATAACCAAAGTTTCTTTTCTTTTCGCGTAATTTAGTAAATTTTTTTCTTCCATTCGAATCGTTCGTTGATAGCAACGATATTTTAAAATATTGCCAAAATCTCGTTCCTCGAATCTTTTCGTCCACGATCCAAAGAGTATTCCTTCTTCCTCCAATTCATTCTTCAGATTCGTTCCAACTCTCATTCTCCGACACGAGGAACGTTACTCGAAAACTCGAAAACGATCAAGAAGAGTTACAATCACCTCCAACTCTGACCCCGTCTGCCTCTCTCGCACCGATCCATCCGACGACGGATCGTCCAATATAGATTTACATCCCTTTTCTCGGTGCCAGACTGGCGGTCGTTTCGTCGCTGCCACGAAATATGCTGATATAATTGCTCTCGAGGATCTTAACGAGAAAGGGTGAGCAACGTCTTGGTCCGGACACGACTTCGACCTCGACTAACGACGACTGCCACCACCGTTAATTACATCGTAGCAATTAAAGTAACGACCAGGTGGATCTACGCCGTTGTCCCTTCCTGCAGCATCCTCGATATGCTCGATTTGAGATCGGTCCCGGAGTCTGATCACGTATAACCGCCTATATATATCTATCTTCAAGCTTTTTATCTCGTGGCTTAAAAAAAATCAGTTTAAAACCGACATTTCCATCGAGTATCGAAATCGAATTTTCAACGTCCACGAGGATTTATTATGAACAAGATTAAAATATCGTTCGAACGATGGTTATATAATTTAAAGATGTGCAAAGTTCTGATTATGTGTCACCCCGCGGATCGACCCCGTAACACGGTTAATAGTCGAGGATCGAGAGATCAAGCTGGTAAGGCTTCGATTATACATGCGGTCACGATCAGAGGATCGTTAAGAGGATTCCAGTTTTACAATAGGATGGATGGAACGCAAATTCCTCTTACAACGTCTTGTGGATAGAAGTGGAGAAGAGAAAATAAAAATTAGATTATATTAAAGGGAAAAAAACATTCTTTAGAAAGGAAACGTTAGAGAACTGTCTTTGCGATTCGTTTGATCGCTGTGAAATAATTAATTAGGCTCGTTATTATTATTGGAGAGTACGTGGTATTCAATTGTGCATTGATTAAAAACGCGATAATTCTTTCCATCGAAAGAGAAAGAAAGAAATTCTGTTTGGAATTGTCGGAGGCAAGGGAAGAGGGCAATCGATTCCGTTGACCTCTTTGCAACTATGTGTGTCGTTGGAGTGCGCTATCCTTTTGTAAACAGTGGACGATTATTCGAAACGGGAAATTCACGACGACGAATTCATCATTCCGCGATAAACGGAACCACCGACAATTATCCTGCAATTATTACTCGAGGCGTTAAGAAGATCCGCGTGGGCAGAGGGTGAGAAGAAACGAGTTTCTCCGTCCCGCGAACAATGGCAGTGTCCTTTGAAGAATAATAGGCTCTCCTTATCCTTAACCGCGCACCCTTTTTGTCTTCCCCCAAATGCGAAGTAATTTGCGTCCCAAGATTTCACCCGCGATAAACACGAACGAGAGGAAAGCTAAAGAAAGTAAAAAAAAAAAAAAAAAAGAAAAGAAAAGAAAAGAAAAGGAAATGTAAGGAGAAATGCGAGGAGAAAAATGGAGAACGGGGTTGTCCGAGAGCGTAGACGTTCGTTCGTCTCGATGGATACACTTGACCGGTTGCCTACATTCAGGAGTTTACGGGAAACTGACAAATCAGAGGGCCTGTAAAAGCGGAGGAGGACGCTCTCGGAAGCGGGTCAACGACATCGTCGAGTGGCGAGTTCACGTTCATTCGATCGACTCAGACTCAGTCGCGTTATCAACATTTATCGAGAAAAAAAAAAAAGAAAAAAGGAAAAGCTGCCTGCGCTCGTAGCCTATTTCTCTCTCTCTCTCTCTCTCTCTCTCTCGCTCTCTCTCTCTCGCTCTCTCTCTCTCGCTCTCTCTCTCTCGCTCTCTCTCTCTCGCTCTCTCTCTCTCGCTCTCTCTCTCTCGCTCTCTCTCTCTCGCTCTCTCTCTCTCTCTCGCGCTCGCTCTCTCTCTCTCTCTCTCTCTCTCTCTCTCTCTCTCTCTCTCTCTCTCTCTCTCTTTTCTACCCGGATCTTGTTTATCTAACGTCTTCTTCTAATCAACGATATAATGAATGTACCTGCGTTAGATCGTCTCGCGCGGAAGTAGATAAGGAAAACAAATATCAACAGCTTGGAAACGTCAAAAAGTGGCCTGGGTCGCGTGCGTGATACGCCGAGCCTTCCGGCACGACGCGTGTTCCCGACACAGATAAAGTAAAAAAAAAAAAAAAATCCACGTCTATCTTCGAGCCTCCTCGATCCTTGGATGGAACGTCTCGATATTTGGAATAATTATTCTTTATTTTTTCAAAATTTTTTCCTACTTATTTATTTCTTATCTTTTTTTATTTATTTTTTATTTTTTTACTTTTTATTATTTTTTTTTTTTTTCCTTTATTATTATTCGTAACACTGAACTCACACGGTCGAGTGTCGATTTCGAAAGGCACACGCGCGACTCGACGACGATGGGGGACGACGTATCTCCGCGTACTGACACTCTCTACGTTTCCCTACCGTCCCCGCGAACGCGTTCCTGGCCGGGTTTAGTTGATACATCGGCCCAAGGGTTTGCCGACTCACCCGCTCTGTGGCGCCACCGAGGAAGCCGGACGACACCCCCGTGACTATATCGATCCACAACCCCCTTCCTCCTCCTCCTCCTCCTCCCTCTCTCCTCCCGATCTTCGCCACCCCTGACCGACCCGCACGACAACGCCAGGCCACTGCACCCTGAAGGCAACGTGTCCTATCAAACCTTACGAGTACACACACAAGCGCGCACACACACGCTTGTGTGTACTATGGGGGTTGGAGGGGGTGGAGGAAGAGGGTCGTGGATCTGTAACGCTTGGTAACGCGTGTATATGCGCCGACCGCGATCGTAGTCGAAGATCGCGGAACCACGAGGCGTCTTCGACGCGGTCAAACGTTTCTACGACCGAAACTGTGTCATTCGGATGAATCGAACGTTTGCCCTTACGGGGTTGCCACCTCGTCTAGGAGGATCGGGTCTAGGAGGAGCGAAGGTTTTCCGCGTTTCCTTCGATTATTTAAGAATAGAATAGGGATTTTTTTCGGATATATATATATATATCTTTATTCGTTTATTCGTTTCGAATTTATCGAATGATTGATCGTGATATAAAGTGTCTTTTTTTTTTAATTAAAGAAAATTAGGGTATTAAAGATTACTTGTAACGATAAAAGTACGGATTTTTGGAATTTAACGTGGATAGTCGGATAAAGGAGGAGGAGATAAAAATCGAAAGTTCGATATTGATTTTGAATTAGTAAGGGAGAGGGTGTATAGAATCGAGCGATTAATTGAATTTTCGACGTTGATAACCCATCGCGAGCCTACTTTGCCAACAAACAGGATTGATTTGAGGAGGATTTCATATCGGATTGGCCGTGTTAAATATCGTCGTGGAATCCAATTTACCAACAA
>NW_006263358.1:1534890-1536402 GCF_000469605.1 Apis dorsata | reverse complement strand
CCCGCCACTATCTCGTTTCCACGAGAACTTTTTCTCCTTTCAAGCTGGGTTACAGGTTGATTCATAAACTGGGTTAAGCTGATATACTCTCGCCACTTGTCCTCTTTTAAACTTTCTCGCGGAATCACCATGATTATTACACGAAAAGAAAGGAAAAGAGGCTCCTCTTTTCTTCCTCCGTAAAGCGTGCAAAGTGGAGGATCGTATTATTTACGTAAAATTTTCGCGACGAAAGTGTTTGTTTCGAATCGAAGGGAACAACGACCTGCCCCTGTTTCTTAATTAAGACGAAAGTAATTGGAAGATAAGTTTCCAAAGCGTGGCACGAGTTCGCTACACGGAGCAGGACGCGCATGTCTGTTTCGCCGTGTCGAGTCGTAAGCCGCAAACCGATCGAATCGAAGAGGCTATCCTTAGTCGGTAGAAAGACGCATGTATTCGTGGAAGAGACACGTTCAGAAAATAGGCAGGGAGAAGATTCGATGGTTTTGCGCGAGAAGCCGTATACAATTTGCAAATGATGCAAAACACGCGTTGCAGAAGGCTGATTTGGCAAACTTGGCGACCGAGAGGACACTCTTCGAGCATCGAAGGACGTCGCAGCTATTTCAGTAGAAACGCGGCATTAGAGCATCCTGTCATTTAAAGTACAATTTTAAGAATAGATCGGTTACACAAGTCGTTCCTATGAAAACAATTTTGTCGTCCCGTTGTTATTCGATCTCGTATCAATCTTTTCTCGTTTCGCGCAACGATATTAAATTTATTAACCTATATATACATATATATATATATATATATACTTAATTATTCATATACAGATAATGAGGATTGAAATGGCATTTTAACAACCTGAATCTGAAATCTGTTAAGATTAATAGATTTTTTAATTCTGTTGGAAGAAGGACAACAAGATTTCTTTCTCGTCATCTTCCATAAAATTCCATTTATCCCCTGTCGTTTCGACTAATAATAAATAAAAATATTTAGACTAATAAAAAAGATAAATCGATAATTATATCCAAATATCTAGAGGGATTTTTCTCGTTTCATCCCCCCAATTTGTTCGATCTTATTATCGGTATTAGTAGAGATAAAAATGATTCGTTAGTCTCGTTCGTTTACCTTCCTCCTTCCAAAGGGTTTGTAGTGCTCCCGCCTGGCTGGTCGTCGAAAATGCGCCATTTTCTTGCCCCGTGTATAGCGGCAAGGCCGTGAAAGAGCGGAGAACTCGCGTGTACCTTGCACTTCGCTCGGATAAACAGAGAAGGGTGAACAATCGGGTGAACGAGCACCGTTTACACGATCGCCTACGTGGATCAGCTTTCGTCAGCTTCGCGAGTCCATCGACTTCCGGCACGAGGCGCGTCTGGTCCTGGTTCTAAACCGCATTTATCACTGGCCGAGTGTCAGTTGCTTTATTCACTTCGCACACTGTCGCACGGGATCACGACTCCGTTTTTGGCTTTGATCGCGGAGGATGCATCGAGGATCGTTCTCGGCAAGATCTCG
>NW_006263358.1:1531787-1534814 GCF_000469605.1 Apis dorsata | reverse complement strand
ATTTTTCTTTCTTTTTTCTTTTTTCTTTTTCCTTTTTTTTCTTTTTTTTTTTTTTTTTTAAGTAGTCAACTGTACGGAAACGAGAAATAATTGTAACGATAGGAACGATTAACAGGCTTGCTCGCGAAACGTCCGATCTTTGGACTCATGCCGAAAGGTGAACGCGATTGCTCGTGACGTGTTTCGGGTATATCGAACGCATAAATCTTTGGCCTTAACCTTGACTTTTGAACCCGAGATTTTACATTCGAAAGAAAGAAGAAGAATTTGGACAAGGAAGGAGATAGAAGAACACGTTCAATCTTTGTTACGACAGATTTTTCCCTCTTTGGTGTTAATTATCCTCTTATTATTAGATGGGATAGAATTGTATATATATAGAGCTTACGATTGAAATTAGACAAAGGTCTATACAATTACTTAAGCTCCTTAATTAACCTCCTTGTCTCGTTAATCGATCGATACGATACAATTGTCATGCACGATTGACACATAAGCTATTCTCGAGTCGTGTGCAATATATTATGCGTCCACTCGCTACGATCCAAACAAACGGAAGAGGACCTACCACTACGAGCTCAATGCATCCCACGCTCATTCATCCGTTTCTATCTACTCTAGACTACTTTCTCGACCGAACCATCGAACTTTCGCAGAGAATTTTCGTAGAGAATCGACTCCCCTCGACACTTTACACACTGCGTCCCCTTCACGAAGAAGTAGCCACGTAGTCACGTGTGTGGAGATGAAGAAAAACGCGAAGGAACAGGCGAAGAGAAACGTGATTTCTTTTTCCTTTCTTCTTCTTCTTCTTCTTCTTCTTTTCGAACGAATTCACGTTGGTCGATTCGCGAGCGTGTTGGAAATTCTCGTTTCTGTTTTCATCTCGATCAACAGCGACGAATGGACGCTGATCGGTGGAAACTGGGTACGAGACGAGGCCGGTTCGCTCGAGCGTGTGCTACTGGTGCGACGAGTAGCTTTTGGAACGCATCACGACCTCCTCCGCTATAAATAAAACGGTGGCCGCCACACCGAAAACTCTGCCAGCCAGCCGGAGAGTGCTCGAACCGTCGTAATTTTCCTCGTTCAACCGAGGAACACAAGGGGGAGAGGAATACCAGCCGGCCTGTACGGCGATTCCTAGCGAGACCGCGGTATGTGAATCAACCGTGTGGCCTTTGAGCGATACCCATCGACGCGATTCGCCGATGTGTGTATGCTTGGTATTACGGTCGCCGGTGTTTGGACAGCTATGGAAATAGAGGGGAACGGAGAAATTTTCGACCAACGTTTTACGGGGATCAGAAAGATGTTTATACAATGGAAGAATCGAAAATAGTCGAGATAAATTAATATCAGTCTTCTCAGTAATTCTGGTATCTTTGTGTGGGTGTTTTTAATTGTTCATCAGCATCCCCAATGCAATTTTGAATTAATAGAATTAAGAGGGTTAAGAGGGTACTTTTATCGCGATGAAGATACAGTGAAGGTATGCAAAAGCGGAAGTGAGGGCCCAAGAATATCACGGAACTGCATAATTTATATATGTGAAATTTGTTACGGTCATTTTATATGACGTAAATGATTCCACAATGCAGATGTTGAATAGACTTGTCAGAATTGCCCACTTGATTCATCGCGAATTTTCTACCAATGGAATTTAGATCAGAAGAAGATTTGAGGCCAACGCGTAATTGTTGATTCATTACTTCCTTGTAATACCCGTGCGAATAATTTTCTCGAAACATTTTCTATCGAAAATTCGATGTCATCGTTTGCCACGAATGGAATGCCCGTTTCATTTACAACATTTGCAAAGAGGTGTTCCTCTCGAAGAAAGGAAAACGGAAATGAAATTGCAACGCATGACCCTTCTAAGGTTCTGTCAACAATGGTCTATCAACAACTCGCTACGAATGAGATATAAAAGAAGTGTCGGAGTATGAAGGAGTTAGATGTCATAAAGATGAAGAGGCGTGAAGAAGATTGTGATGGAAGATTGGGAAAAGTTGGACGGCGGTTCTTATTGGAAGACCACAGTTCCGATGAGGGACTAACGTCGGATACAAACGAGCATTGTAATCGATAAGTAGGTCTGGGTTGTGTCTAAGGTTGAATAAGGCTGGCGTGCCGCTAAAATTTGTCAAAGCTGAACAAGTAGCCTCACGCCAAGGCAAACAATCCCTGCAACGTCGTTGTTCTTAACGCTAGATCTACTAAAACTGTCAGAATGACGAGTTCCAGATTTTATATTTTTGTAATTATCACGTACAACGGCCGCCTTCGGGAAAATTAACGGCTGACTTTTATCGAGACGTGGGATATCTATTTATTTATTTACTCTCGCGTGTATCCTTGTGCTTTATTCTTCCCAATTTTCGCCTTTCTATTATAAATTCTACTTATTGCCCACTTTACTCTCACCCTCTCTGACAACGAAATTTATAGATCGCTACGTTTCTCGTGTAAGAATTTCTCGAGTCAACCGTCTAACCTATCTTGAGACGTTCGTTTCGTAATCCTGTCAGGATCACGAAGACACGACCAACTTATATAAAGATCGTCTTTAGACCGGCGGAAAAAGAAAAGGATAAAAATATAATGTGGAATACCGAACCGGTGAATAATAAAAATCACACGGAATAATGAGTAATAGTTAAAATGGAATACGGAATGCAACAAATTGGAATAGGTAATGCGATCTAAAAGTAAAAAAAAGAAAGCGGAGAAGAAAGTTTCGAGATTAACTTTCGAGAACTTTTTAAACTGATTCCGTGGAAACTATAAAACTAGGAGATATTTTTCCAAGATTTAAAATGCGATATTAAATTAAAATTCTTTGTCTAACTATCCACGTTTAAATTAAGAGGGGTGGAAATGCACCCTGTACGATTCTTTTCGATCAAGGGTCAAGGATTTAATTGGGTCAGTCTTCTTGCTCGGAGGTCAAGAAGTCGCCGATTTTCTTAATCGTCGTTAATTTTTTTGTTCATTCCTCTTTCGAGCGAACGAATGCGTCTAGCG
>NW_006263358.1:1518818-1531664 GCF_000469605.1 Apis dorsata | reverse complement strand
TTTCCCCCTCCGTTTTTTTTTTTTTTTTTGCGAAACGTTTTGCCTCTCTGTCCACCGAAACTCCTTCGCGAAATGTCTGGAAGAAGTCAAAAAGACAGCGAAGAAATTGAATTATTTAAATCCGGATTCGGTACGCGAAGTTTATCGAGTGCTTGAACGTTTCTTCGTTTAAATGTCAGATCCTGTAGTCGCAGGCGAATCGCGCGATGGCGCCTTCAAGTTTCTGTGCCAACAGACGCCAGTCACCTTTGGCACTGTACGGATGTCTGGTCTTTGAAAAAATTCCTTTACGTGACAGGATGCTATTAGTCACATCATACTTCGACGTCAAAAAATTTCAATATCTTGGAAATATAATAAAATTTCATGGGAAATTTAAACGCGGGAGCATTCGCTTTGATCTCGAAGAAAAGAAGATCAATACATTGTTTTGTTATCTCTCTATCGATTTCGAAAATTTATGAGATTTTAATAACATTTGGATCGAAGAAAATTGATTTTTTCGAAGGAGATAATCAGAAAAGAAGATCTGAACAAAATATAATTATGGAATAAAATAGATTTATTATTCAATGTCATATAATTCAGAGGTTACACGGAGTCTCGTTATCATTCCAGTGTCACATGCGATATTATCGAAGGAGACAAGAATTGAAATAAAAAAAGAATTATAATTGGAAATAACAACTTTGGATCGTTCTCAGTATTATAATTATAATTAATATAGAATATTGTTACTTATTTCACAAAAGAATCTGGCATAATTACTTCGTATAATCTTCTAAGCAAAACTAAAACGTACGAAGTTTTTACCATAGACAAGTGCAATCTAGATCTACCATCTTATGGAATTTTATGTATCATATTCTGAATTACCGATCGTGCAAGAAGATCTTGAAGTGCCCTCTACGATTTAGAGCCATAAATTTAGAATTTATATTCATTCTTATCATCATAAACTCGATAAATATAAAAATTAAAAAAGATTCGTTTCTTTAAATTCCAATATAAATATGTATTATTACATATTTAGAGTATATTCAAGTACATTTTAAATCTCTTCTAAGCGTAGAATTTTCTCTTACCGACATTCGATAAAGAAGATATAAAGGGTTATAAAAGATCGAACAGCCCGTCAGATGACTCAAAACTGAATACGAATTCACACGAATTTATATTGAATTTATTAAATATCTTACATTTATACTTTCTGTATAAATGTTACAATTATTATAGAAAACAAAGATGATGAAGCATAGAATTAACAAATAAGATAAGATGGACGAAAACGAACGTGAAAATCAACTAGCACAAATCCGCAATTAATTTTCTTTTTCGTCGCGAGTTTGCCGTTATTATTTCACGAATATTAAAGCGTTGGAAATCTCTGTTTCCCTAGAAAAAAAGAGATCTGAAAAAGCTATTAGCAGGATTGTCATCAGGCCGGAGGCTCTTTGAATAATCGTCTCTCGTTATTGTCTTCGAGCGGGAACGTCTGCCTCTGTGTCGGAAGAATCAATGCTTAAATGTACAGGCACCGAAAGTCTGCTTGCTTCTCGACCGGATGAATTCACAGCATTTTTAAGCGGCGCTTACCGAAACGTTTTAATTATTCACTGGTTGCCGGCAACTCCGCCGCTATTTCCATAGTAATTACAATCGCTAACTTCTTCTTTCTGCCAGACATTTTTCACCGCTATCTGCTCATCGGATCTCCAACGATTTCTACGAATCGTTCCAATTGGACCCTATTCCTATCTATCTTCCATTCCATCGCCAGGCGAACCTCGCATTTAACCGACAATTGAAAATTGAATCTTTCCGTAGTAGTCCGATAAAATCTGATTTAAAGGGGATTTATTTCAAATCAAAAATTTGCCTATTTGAAATATAATAAAAATTCGAGTGAAAAAATATTCCAACCCCGAGTTCCAGAATTTTATTAAATAAATAACGAGGGGGACAAACACGCCCACGCAATTTTTTTAAACAATCAACCCTCATCTCGACGACAAGCCTCCCTAATTATTCGCCTCGGCAATTGCCAACGTTTTCCTCCGCAAGAAAACAAAAACGTTTCCCCTTTTATTTACAACTACTACGCGGTTAAGTTCCTCCGAATGCCACGCCATGCGTCACGCTAAATTTCATTTTCGCACAGGCTACCCCTCACACCTTGTTTTCGTTCGCGACTCGCGGTTCGGTTGCATAATCGCAGTTGCCTCCGAGAATACGAGGCTTCGTCTCGTCACGTCGAGACGAAACGGTGCAGGATTTAACATCTCTCCTCCTGGTGCATGTCCTCCAACCATCTCCTCTCCCCCTCTTTACCCACCTTTCAATTCTTTAGCTCCGCTCAACAAAAAGGAGCACGAGCCCCTCCTCCTCCTCCTCCGAATATGAATACGAATACGAATACGAATATTTTTCCAGAGGCACGCGAGACACGATTCCCCCGATTCCGTGACACGAATCGCAGCTGCGACTCTGCACCGGCGGCAATAAACGAAGGTCGAGCCGTAAATTGTTCTCGATTGCGGCGAATTAGCGAGCGATCGCTATCGCCGGACCTAAAATTATTTCTTCCAAGCGCGATAATCACGATCGACGACGAATGCCAAGACGATCGAACAACCCCCTTCCACCACACCGCTCCCTCGTCGAGTCGAGAAGAAATTTTAAGAGTTCGGTCGCGATAGGAAAAGTTGCAGATCCGACGCAAACGGGGCGAGTCGAGACACGCGCGTGCATCGGTTGGAAGGTGCGTGGAGAGTGGGGAGCGCTCTTTGTGAGATTTGTTGAGCGCGATGAATTATAGATACAAAGTGGTCTCTGCAACGCGTATGGGAATGGAATTTTTTCCTATTGTTCATTCGTAATAATGAATTGCTCTAGCGCAACTGCATCTGCATGAGAACAAGTATCGTATGAAACAAGTGATGGATAATTGTCCGTTCGAAAGTTTAAATAGAAGAAGGGAGTACAATAAAGCTTTCACGGTGCTTTGCCACAGAATACTCGTATAGAATACTCGCTGAGTAATGATCGTCAATGAGAGAAGTACCGCGGAAAAATGTTCCGTTCTAGAGGAACGTTTGATATAGTTTAGAGCATCCCGTGTATGGCCATATATATTTATATATATATGTATATAATAGCTCTATGTAAAACGTATACACAATCTCCACAAATTGTTGCCAGGATGACCTGAATTCACGGTCTCCTATATCTAACAGCGTACTCCTATTTTTTTTTTTATTTGAAATTTAAAAATTTCCGTGAATATTATTCTCCATTCGAAAAACTATATACGTACTATATATAGTACCCCTCCGTTCCTTCGTTCATTTCGTCTAAAAGCGAAATATTACTCGAAGTGCGCAGAGCGTATTGAGAGTGTATTTAGAAGCGAGTGGCGGCAGTTTCGAGAACCCGGAAATTCGAATTGTATTCAGTCCGTGTCAATTTACTCGCGGGGCCACGATCCTCTCGAGTTACTACGTTCGAAGAACAACAGCAAACTCCGCTGTTTTCGGCTGGCAACGGTAAACAGGGACCCCGCGGTAGGTTTGGTTCCCTGAAGGGCCAGTCGACAGACGGCAGATGGCAAGCACCTGACAGAGTTCCCTTTTCGAGAGGTTCCTTTCCCGAAACCCGGCTCCCTCTTTCTCTCTCTCTCTTTCGATAACATCTTCGAAAAATCTTTGAAAAATTTTATATTTATTACGCCGTTTGTACCGATCGAGAAAAAGAAACGAATAATACGTCGTGCTCGATACATACATCTCGCCCTTGAACCGAGAACGAAGACGACGGGACGAGGAATCGAATATATATATATATGAAGGCGAATTAGATCCAATCGAACGATTAAGGACGACAGCCGACTTACCTCGAGACAGTGTCGATTCTAGAATAAGAATAGAGGATAGAGGAGAACGAGGAATCGTTTTCCCCGGAACAGATGAGTAATAGACGAGCGACGATTTATTAAATGGCCGCCGCGTTGGAACAATACAAATTATTACCAATTATATTCCACGCCTGATAGTACCACGCTTGGATAATTATACGGGCTCGCGGAGCCCGTTCTTCGTTATCCCTGTCATCCTCAGACGAGACTGTACAATGAATATGACCCACGATAATAATTATACGTGTCTCGCGAAGATCCTAATTTTGTGGGTCACAGACCCGGTGCGTCTTTCTCTTCTCTTCAATTACATCGTGTCCGTGGTGTTGATGCGACGATGGACAGGGTTGTACATGTTGGTAAAGGTGGGGGAGAGAGAGAGAGAAGATTAATAATTAAGCTAGTCGTCGAAGCCAGACTATCATGAAATTATATTTTTAATCAAGATTACAATTACAACACGATATTCATTATCAAGCTAGAATTATCGAGAGTTAACTGGTTAACCAGTTAACCAGCCGTCCGTTTCGCAATCTTTCAGAAATTCCTCAAAAAAGGTATATACCCACAGCCGAGGATGATACGCTGAAAGAAATCGTCTCGAAGTTTTATGCAAATTCCGGGATCGGTAAGATCCTTTCTGTTCCTAGTATTTCCAAAGGAGAATTATATGCGAGCCGGGTATGGGCTCGTTAAACGAAGGGACGGGGTTCGTGAAATCGGGCGGGAGAGAGAATTCCTGAGACGCCTTGGAAACTCTTTTATTGCGCCGACTTTGTACGAAATTTCGCCGTTTCGTAGAATTTTACGATCCACAACCATCACGATCTGTACTCGCGTCTACTCGGATACGAATAATGCATAAAAATCTTCTTCGCCGCGGGCCCACGACCCGATGATGATCACGGATCGTCCACTTCCTTTTTTTCCTTCCTTTCTTTCCTTTTTTTTTTTCTTCTTCTTCTTCTCCTTCTTTTATCGCAATTTCATAAAACTTCGAAAAATTTTATTATACCGTTTATTTTCTGGGCGGAGAAACACGACGAACGCGCGCACACCCGGCCAGTTAAGAAACGATGTTAGGATAATCCCGTCGTACGTTTTACTGGCCGCACTTACACGACCCTGTTGCACACCCACCCGGCGTCTACGCACCGTTGTGTAAGCGCGTGTATGCCTCTCTCTGTATACCGGCCAGCTTTCTCTTTTTATAGCCTTCTAAGCATCGTGCCCGCCTCCGAGGCCTCACCACCAACCCAAAACTCGTGTGTATAACACGAGTTGCACGGACACGAGTTGCACGCGTGGGTGTGACGTGGCCACGAGTTGGACGCGCATTCGTGTGCACGGAGGTATCACGGAGGCGGATAGAGATTCATCGAGGTACCATTTTTGTACCAACCTTCGTCCCTCCGCTCAACAGGAAAACTCCATCTTTTTCTTCTTTTTCTTTTTTTCTTTTTTTCTTCTTTTTGTCTCGTTGAATTATTCGAAGAGGTAATAACGATTGTGGCGGGATGTAACATTTTTTTTAAGTAGGATTAATTATGACACGCGAGGTTAAGAAAGATCTGCAGGATCGTATATCATACGATCAAAGATTTAGAAGATGTATTATGTATAAGTCTGCTATATTCGCTTGTTTTCGTATCCGAATATCCAACAACGATCCAATACGTACTCGATTTCGCTCGTGCGTCAAAAAAGTTAATTTCGATAAATTCGAATTGGAAAATCGATTTCATATTGTTCTCGAGCCACGAATGTCCACGAAAAGCCCGATCCCGGTCCTCCGCTGTTTATCGCTAACAACAGGTTCGCTCTCGAAAACTTTTTATGATCGTTTAATGTCCAAGGTAACACGAGCAGTTATTCGTGGCCCGTGATTCGCCTCCCTTTCTCCGAGGAGTTGGACGTATTAAACGCGAGTACAGGAATGATCTTTCTCGTGTATCGCATTTAGGCTTCTCTAATCACGGCCGGACTCTGGTAGAATATCGCGTCGAGGTTGCAGTTTTTCATGCAAATGGAACGACAGATAAGAACGAAGCAAGTGGCCGAAAGTACAGGCATAACGAGCCAATATTTTTCCCTTGCGAAATTCTCGCGACATTCTCGTCCTCTCTTCAATCCTTATTTCTTCATTAAAACCGATTTATCATCCCCCCTCCCTCATTACTTCTCCAGACACGGTTTATCAATGGTCGATCCATTTTCGAAATCGTGACGATTTTGGGAAGAATATCAATTTCATCATCTTTTCTCCCTCAGAAATTTTATTGACTCGATGGAAGATCGTATTCCTCTTTTTCCTAGGAATAAAATAACACGATCCATAGTAGTGAAAATTTAATCGATACATGATGTATGAAAGATTGATAGATACGATGCTGTAAAAATTGCAATAATTACGCATCGATCGAGTAATTTTCTTCTTTACTCGTCCCTCTTCTTTAGAAGTTTCATTCGATTCGATCTGTTTTTGATTAGATCGATTGGTCAATGATGTAACGAGGAAGAATTTGGTAGGAAAGGTGGCAAGGACGACATGGATAGAGTCATAGCAGAGACACTCGAGAGTTGGCCTCTCGAACGAAAATCGAGACGAGAAATCGGTCGATACCTCTCGAATAACAGGAATCCGTTCTGTACTCTCGTTACTAGTAAGTGGCACGAGTACTCAGACACGCGCGAGCCACACAAATTACTCCTCGCTCGATCCCTGTTTACAGTCATTGGCACGTAACCGCGGCGCACGCGGTCGTGTTTGCACGCGCCTGCACGATCATCGAGGAAAGGGGAAATCACCAAGATCATTGTTGGCCGCACCGTGATTACGCAACTCCGATGTTCCTTTTATTCGGGAATTTATCAACTTTACTCTCTCTCTCTCTTTTTGTCTCGTGAGTCTCATCTAATAGTAATTTTCCATTGTTGATAAAATTGCTCGATGATAAAGTGATGGTGGCCCAAATTTCTGATAAATTTTATTTTATTTCGAAAAATCCGTGAAAAATAATCATAGTTATCTTATTAATTCAAATAAATGGTAAATTTTACATCAAACAAAAATTGGAAGTTTCTTTTTCCGTTTGTCGAAATCACAAAGAAGAGTCGAGAGCAGTAAAGTAATAAATATTCGCGAAGAGATCGTAGTTGATCTTTTCTTATTATTCTTTTTCTTTTTTATTATTCCTTTTCGATTTTATGGATTTGAGGATGTTGAGGAATAGAGAAAAAGAAGTCGACTTTGTCAAACGTAATGAATTCCACCGAGCTGTTTACGACTTAACCAGCTTAATGTTTGAAGCATGGCCTTGTTGATTATTCCGTACACACCAATTCGCAGCGTTCTATGAATCATTTCGACTCGTTCTCTTCGTAAGAATCTTCTGTACTTCGCTTCGCGTCACGTCGTAAATTTTTCAACGAGGAAAAAAAAAAAAGAAAAGAAAAAACATTCCTTCGTTCGAAATATCCGTAAAAATTATCCGATCGAATAGAACTTCGTTTAAAAATTCTCGTTCCTTGTACCACTATCTATATAAATTTTTCCTGCCACTTCTCGCGAATAATCAACGCGCGAAATCCAATCCAAGTTGAATCGAGGAACGACAAAGAATTCGATTCGACGAATTAATTATTCCCGTCGGAAATCTCTCTCCTTGAGCTTAATCAATCGTGTTCTCTTTTTTTCCTATCGCTCCATCCAGTTTTAATCGATCGAAATTTTCCCACGTTCGCCCCCCAATCTCCCTCCATTTCCCTTCTTTCTCGAATCTTTCATCCGCTAATTGCACGCCTCAACCTGTCGATCCAAAATACCCCCTCCTCTTCGATAAGTCACCAATTATTGAATGGGCCAACCCCGCGGTACGGAATCGTATTTCCCCCGTGATATCGAATCGCAACGGAAGAAAGGGAGAGGAGGCTATTGGTTATAAGAGGAGAGGAAGAAAGCGGTAAATCAACCGGTCGTTCATTAATGTGCAAATGCGGAGAGATCGAAAAAAGAGGTGAGGATGCGCGGCAAGGGGTTCGAAGAGACTTTTCCTTCGCCCGATTCTACGAAGCGGCAATTAAGATCGGCGCGCAATTCCATCGGCGACAAGCGTATTTTTCTTTCCGCCCTATTAACGAGCCTCTCCCGCGAGAATAATAATTTAATCGGTGCATCCTGGTCCGTTCCTTTCTTGCGAGGAACGTACACCGGGTCGAAAGGGGCAGACGAGTGAACGCGCGCAAACGCGTGAACGTGGAAACGACTACGTTGTTTGTCCGGTTATCGTTATACCGCAACCTAATTATCGGCCAATGGACTTGATCCATTGGAACGCCGTCCGAAATTCGATTGACGAGATGTCCACGATTCAACGACGAATTAAACGGCCGCTCTTCCATCGGCCGGCCGCAACATTTACATATTTAATGCCAAGGACTTGGCGTGAGTTACGATACACGAAATGTGGGCGTTGCCCACGGCTTATTTTCTTTCGCAAGTGCGTGTATATATTTCTTCTTTTTCTTTTTTTGTTTTTTTTGATGGAGAGCTGCGTAGACGTGGAAATTATCTCGAATATTGCTACGGGGTATACGCAGTACGTACATATATTCCGCAATTAGAATGTCTCGTGAGGGACGAACGTTGGTATTATATATCGTCGATCGTGGAATTTACGTACGGAAATTTGCTTGACAAAGAAGAGGGGAGCGATTAAAAAGAAAAGAAAGAAAAACAAAATTTAAATTTCGCACTTCGTCATTGTTTTCTCCTGGTATTAATTCAACTTGGACGCTGTTAATTCGATGACAAAGCGCGTTTAAACGACTCCGAGACATTGGCGTGCATCCGCGTGAGTAATGACGCTATGCAATGACACCGGCAAAGTCGTGTGCCATTGTGAACAGTGAGAGCGCATTTTACATGGAATTTACTCGCGAATCGAGGAGCTCTATCAAACTCTACCGTTTGTCAACAAGAAGCGCGATGGCTTCATTCATCCACCCACGCGATAACCGTTTCTCCCCCGTTCCATCGTCACGGAGACATCGTCGGCCATGCGTCCGTTAATAAAAATATCCCTCGAAATTCCGCGGAATTTACCATTCCTCTTACCATTAACCGTGGCAATCTCCGTCGTAAAACGAGCGGGCAGGTATAATCCGAAAGAGATTCAAAAAAAAAATACTCGTTTACCCGAGTAACGATGAAGTTATTTCCCGATTACAATCCTCCTCCCTTCCTCCTCTCTCCTCCACCTTCTCCATCCCCGAGTTTCTCAAGCAAGGAAGCTAAGGCGCGGGCAATTTTACGGAAAAATGTCATCTCTCTCTCTGGGTGGAAGGACGCGATGGGACGATAGGAGGGATGCAAGCGCGATCGAATCGTTTGCGCCGTAAACTCTCGATTTACAGTGCATACGTCTCTGCCAGTGGCGGATACGATAATAAACCTATAGCCGCGATAAAGATAAACAGGTATCTCGGTAACAGAAGCGTAAACTTCTACGAGGCGAATATATCAGGTAACGATATGCTTTTTAAGGCGGCCATTATTTTCCAACTAGTTAACAACTTCTGGTTGAAACTCCGGCGGGCGGGAGGAGGATATCGATTATCAACCGCCATAAATATCGTAACGATTTCACGGGGCCCTAGATGCCCGCCGCGTATCGCCAACCGATCGCGAACAACCGAAACAGGTCTTGGTGGGTTCTTTGACGTCGTGGCGCGTATCCAACCACCAACAACAACACCGTATTATACCGCGCCACGCCATCACCGACACCATAACCGCACGTGGGTGTTTAAAGGCGAAGGCTCCACGCGCGCGCGCGCGAGAATCGACTTTCACGAAACGAATCGGTGCCGCCGCCGTGCGCGAGTAAACGTATCCACCGTACATGGAAACCCGTTTCCACGTTGCGTTGTTTCCTGCTCTCGCCGTGGTTCACCGTGTCGCCCTTAAATAACGCAATTAAAACGTTCCTTCACGCGGCCGTATTCGCGGAGGAATCACTTACCGTCCGCCTTTATCTTTGGACGGATGGAAAAAGTCTTAGCGGGTAAGACTGGTTCCATTACCGGGGCCCCGACAGCCACGAAATTAACTTTAACGCGCCAAAGAAACCTGGCCAATAGGGGGATCGGGATAGCCGCGATGAGGATACGCCGCGAGGCGTTTCATAAGGCGTTGCAATTAACGAGGAATATTTCTCGCGAAGGGACCTGTGCAATTAACTATTATGATTAGGTATTGTGTTTATCGTGCAAACAATTGCGCAAGGGGGAATTCTAGGAATTCTCTCGTTCGATTAAATTTTTAATCTTCGCCGAGCAAACTTGGGATAAAAATGAGAAATGTTTTAAAATTAACGCGCGATCTTTTAACGCTGGGAAACAGCGTTGATTGAGAAATAAATCGCGTGTTATTCCTACATAATGCGCGGACGTAATGCGCGTTGATTGAAATGCGTATTTAATTTAACTCGGATTATAATTACTCTTAATATTTGTCCGTCTCTTTGTCTCGCATATTTACATTGGGAAAAAACCGAATAACGCGAGAAACGACACGAGCTAGTCGCTTCTATCCCTACCACGGGAGGGGGAGGGAACTTAAATTTTAACGAGAGACGTAAATTATATTCCAGCGTTGTTACCACGGCCAGAGTTTGGGGGGACTTTAGTGAAAGCATTCGAGCAGCTCGAACAATCTTTTCACACACGTCACACCATCGCCGTTGCCGTAACCACAAACACGATCCGGTAATTCGCTCCCTGTTTTAGAACTATTCACGACTCACCAACACCATCATATCGTCTAGAATTTTTCATAATTTCCTCGATAACACACTGACATTTATACCGATCGAAAGTTCCCCATTTTTTTATCGAGCCACGTTTGAACTCGCATATACATAGATAACGCCCTCGATTTCCTTACTAATTTATATCCTTCGTTAAAGCCAAGAAAAAAAAAAAAAAAAAGGGAAAAGAAAAATAAGAATGCCAATCGTGTATACGTACACGTACACGAAAAGCAATAAAGTCAATAACGTCTCTCCAAGTATCGCGTTATACGGTTTAACGAGCGACAAAGCGTCATCCGCGTAGAGGGCGCCTCTAATCTCTCTTAAGAAATACCCTATACACACGGTAAACTCTTCCTTTAACTTAACGTTTTATTATTGGCTCAAGGTATTTAGACTCGAACGTGTCGAAAGAGGAAAGACCGACGTCGCTTACGTGTGTATATATATACATATATACACACATACGTGTCGCATGTAAACGCGCGTACATATATATCCGTGCGTGTACACGAACGAGTAGCAATAAATTCAAACGAAACGCTGTTTCTAAAGTGGCGCGGGTGCGGATGAATCCGTAAAACGGGCTGCTGGAGTGTGTGTTTTTAATGGGTCGCGTGGTGGAAGAGAGAAAGCGAGGCGGAATTACAGTCGCGCCGGTAGCGCGCTTGGTATTTCGCCTGATTGGAATTAGCCCGTGGTTTCGACTTTCCTAGGCGGTCTCTGTAAAGAGACGGCCAACCGCCTCGAACCTTGTCGACCTCTCGCGACGGAATCGCGCGTAAGAACTCGCGCGCGTTGTTCTTGCTCGTTTGCGGACCGTTGCACGATTTATGGCGCGACTAAGCGTGGCTGTTGCACAAGTCCCGTCCCTACGATGAAATATATTCGCGTGGACCGAATGCAACTATGATAATTACAAGGAAAGCCGATGTTTCACGCGTGAAAGACAGGGACAACAACAACAACTACTACACCCGCCCATTTTTCTTCCGTTTATTTCCACTCTCTCGAATCTGTCCTCCCTCTTGTTCCAACGAACAGCAGTCTCGCGACGATAAACTTTCTAATTGGAGCGGAGACTGGATTAATCGGGGGGAAATCGCAGGGCTGAAAGATCGGAAACAGCGATGGCGTACGGTGAGCAACAGCGGGGAACGAGGAGTAACGAAGAAAAGGTACGTCGTTTAAAGAGTCCAGTCATCTCCGCAAGAGTTGACCTTGATCTTGAGAGGAGGAGGAGGAGGAGAAGAGGAGAAGAGAAGAAAGAGAGAGAGGGAACGGTAAGGTGCACCACGAGGGCCAGAAATAAAGGCGGCAGTTAAGGCGCGTTTCGTCGCCTTCTTATTTTTGGCATTCGCGCGAATTCAAGGGGGACGTGCTAAAAATTCAATCCCACAGCTAAGAGTAACTCGTGTGTCACTCGGCTGACGTGAATGCATTCGACAATGGCACTTGGAAGAATTTACAATCCTACTCTTCTCGCCTCTCTCCGATCGCTCGTTTCCGAGAAAATAGTCGACTAATAGTCGGCGAATTGTGGTACTTAGAAATAAAAAAAATCTAAATTTTAAGAATGCAGGAAAATAGAAGAATAGCAGAATAATATCGAAGGAAACGATCCGTTTCACGTATTTCACGTCTATTCATAATACCGCTAACGTTCTCTATTCCCTTTCCAGGTCGTATCCTGCGCATTAACTACTCGCTCTCCGACTTTCGGCCATCGAGCAACGCTACCGAATATCCCAAACGATGAACCGAGAAAGCAAGAACCTATTCCGAGAAGGCCTCGAAAACTCGTTCTCCAACAGAAATCGGTGAAAACTGGTCGAGTCTCGAGCCCGGCCTAAAGATTGGCGTAGTCGTAGAGCAAGACGGGGAGGGGGAGGAGGGGGGATGGCCGTGGAGTTTTTTCATGGCGTTGCGAGGGCCCGAGGAACAGCGGCGGGGCGCGACGGCGGTGGCGGTTTTCGGCTGTGCACTCTCGGCCTTAGAGAGGCCTTACACACCACCAGACGTAGCGTTTTCGTTTTCTCTCCTCTCTCGCGGTGCTCGCCGCGGTATAATGGCAACGTGTTTTCGTCTAATGTACTTTTTGTGATGTCCTTGATGGAGGAG
>NW_006263358.1:1515569-1518375 GCF_000469605.1 Apis dorsata | reverse complement strand
CTTGTCCCCCTCCTTCTTCCTTCTTCTCTTTCTTTCTTCTTCCTCCTCTTGCGTTCGCTCGTCTCTCCTTCCTCCTCTCTCCCTCCCTCTCTCTCTCTCTTCTCACTTGGTTCCGCCGAACGTGGCCCCGTACCGCATTATCGCGTCATACCATGTTGGGACCCACGCCCTCCTCCAGAGTTTTGCTTTTTGCCTTCTTTTTCCTCTTCCCTCCAGCCCCTCGTCACCCGAGAGAAACCCGCGAAATCGCAATTAGTAGAGATACTCGGTCGATACCGGTCAGCCACCGTATTGAATCGCGACGCGTCTCGCGCAGCATTGATTGACGAGTTATCGGTGGCGATAATTCGGCACGATGATNATGATTATCCCGTTGGACGGGGGGAGGAGGGTGGGGAGGGAAGGGAAGGATTTACGGGCACGAGGAGCAGACACGAACGAATTTGATCTTTTCGAATGATGGATTTTGAAGAATGGAGCAATTTGAATCTGATGGAGGATGGGACTCGGTGGTCGGCTAATGATCGGATATCAGAATGATCCATATCGATAAAAGGAAGAAAGAATTAGGAGTCGTCCCTCTAATGATCTGTTTAATCATAAAGGCGAGGCAGGGGCCAATGGTGTTCCGGCGGTGTTCTGGGTTGAGCTGGTCATGCTCACACTTTTGCATCATGCACGTACACTAGAACCGTGTTAGGTTTCAAAGAAATGAAAGAAACAGAAGCGGCCGACGTTGATGAATGAAGCTGATGAATCAGACATCCTTCGTGGAGTATCCTCGAAAGACCTTTCTTTACGATCGCGGGTGTCATGATAAATAGACCATTTTTTTTATTCCATCGTGTGATATCCGACGGAATTATGTATGACGCGCATCCCGTGCATCCTTCGAACCTCACGAATTCACCGCGCTCTCGACCATAAACTATAAATGAACGAATCTCTCTTACCCCTCGAGCTCTTGTTCCTCGTCTTCTCCACACGTTCGATCTTCTCTTCCGATCGGAAAAACGGAAATTCTTCCTCGACTTTTCATTTCAATTTCTTCGTTTCGAATATTCGAACTTTCGTCGATTAAAATCTCGATAGAACGGAAAGAGAAAATAACGTAATCTCTCGGAAATATGTCATCCATTAAGAAACTTGTCAAGAAACGACAATGGTGGATCGAGGACCATCGAGAGCCGAATTTACGATTCTCCCTGTTACTCGCGTTGCATTTGCACCGCGGATACAGCTCGGAATGTCTGGTCCCGATAATGATCTACGACGAGGTAGGTGGGGTGGGATAGCGTTCTCGAGGGAATCGGCGATGAAGAGGAGCGAAGGAAGACGGAGAGATTAGGGAGCGGAGAGGGAAGTAATCTGGAGGCCGAGGAGGTGAGTGAGCGAAGGCATGCTAGTACCAAATGAGATTGGATGCTGACCGTGTAGGACGACTTTCGGGGCCCTGCTAGCCTGCCAAGAGTCTTTTAGATTCGGCGAACCCCTCCGCTCCCCTCCTCCGCCCGAATGTGCCGCCATTCGTCGGGTGTCGAAGTTGCATTACCATCGACGCCATTCCATTTCGTTTCACGGTTTCGTGGTTCTCGTATTGTGGCTGAAAAATTCTCTGCCCAACCGACCGTTTTACGTTTATTCGCCGTGGACCCATTTTATTGGAGCCCTCCCGCGTTCTGGAACACGTGTGGAGGGCTACCGTTGTGACAGGCGGCGATAAAAATTTTGACGATTCAAATAGAGGATTTATGCGGCTCTAAACCAGCCGCGTAATCAGCCTTCGATTCGTTTAATTGCGTTCTGACCAGCCATCGATCCTCTATACACACGTACGGAACACGTACGGAACACGTACACCTATAGAATTCGACCGCGAGGATTTTCTAGGCCCTCCTCTCACCCCCTCCCCTACTCCCGATCTCGCGTTGCCTCGATCGTTCCACTCCTTCTCCCGTATTCGACGTCGACTTTTCGACTTTCTAGCGATTCCTGTGTAGAGGTCTCGTACGTGTGTACGTGTGGCCACATTCACGAAACGCACACACACACATACACACAAAACGTTCCCCACTTTACCATATGGTTTACAACGTTGAACTTGCACCGCCACCATCGGCGTCGGGTTACCCACCCCTCCCTCGACTCGTTCCTACTCAAAAAAATCCGGCTGTAATGCGCCAAATGCATTCTTTGTCCGGGTACGAGTGTGAACGTGTTGCCTGTTAACCGTGTATTTTTGGACCGAGGATAAATAGAATCCATTTTTAACGCGACTTGGGTTCCATGATGATAATCATCTCATCGAGTAAAAAGTATTATATTCAAGAATTTATACATATATATATATATATATTTCTCTTCTCGAAAATCTATTTGGCAAATATATGAAAAGAAATACTTAATATATATGATATAAAATTGAACGTTGGCCAACGCTCGTTATCAACGCAACATGGACGCAAATTCTAAGTTTCTCTCGACGAGGAAAAGAAGAGGAATTTCATTGCTCCTGGATATTCGCGCGGTCTATTTTCTCGGCATTCCGTTTAATTACCCGTTTAATTCCCTTTTCCAGGGCGGGGAGCGCGCGTGAGGCCGCATTAATTGGGCCAGGCGACGCGCAGATGCGCGTTATGGCGTGCGTGATACATACGAGTATGAGCGGACCGAATGGTTGCAGCTGCAGGTATATAAACGAAAAGAGAGGCCAGTGCAACGGTTTCAATTGTCCGCAATATGGCTGCCGCCTCAGCTAGGCCTCATAGTCGTTATCCTTGAGAGGCCCGTGCAGCGGTTTCGTTTT
>NW_006263358.1:1510709-1515275 GCF_000469605.1 Apis dorsata | reverse complement strand
GAAGAAGAAAGAACGAAGCGGTAGGTATATATATATATATATATATATATGGTCGAGGAAAGGAGGCAGAAAATATTGGGGAGAGGAGGATGGAGGAGCGAGCAAGGAGGGAGAGAGGGACAGAGAGAGAAAGAGAGAGAGGACGAGAGGAACCACGCCGAAATGAGGGCCCGAATGTAGCAAAACCGCCTATATCCGTGACTATATACCCATACCGGCGGCTTGTACAAGAAATGATAATTACCTCCCCCTCTCCCCCCTCTCCTCCACCATTTCTTCCACGTCCACTATCCACCCGTATCGTTTCCTTCCTTCCCTCGACAATTACTCGTTTTATTCGAACGATTCGATTTCTGCGGCTCTCGCGATTTGCGGTCGAGCCGGTCATCACGTTCCTTGGAATTATCGGGTAAAGGTGTTTTTACCGTCGTTACCCTCGGTAGTTTATTAACGCGCAAATGACTGGCGTTTCGACGATAGTAGTTGGTTTACGCGTGATGGAGCTTGTAATTCGGTAATGATCGAGTACGGTTTAAAGTGAAAAATAATCGTTTGATATCGTTTCGATCCCCAGATGGGGATACGGGGTGGAGATGATCCGGGATTTAAAAAAAATTAACTGCTCCATTTTATGATGATCCGTAACGCTGATACGTGCTGATAGATTTATTTGTTTGTTTCTTCTTTTCTATTTTGTAACTGGTTTTTAATTGCAATTGATTCGACGAAGAGTTGTGTAAAGGTGGTTGTACGAGGCAGGGGAGAGGGTTCGGAGTTTTTATGGGCACGGTTCCCATGAAAAATCACTCCTGCTCCTCCACAATACTGCCCTCTGTGAGGCCAGTCATCCTCGATTCAACGGTCAGAAGCCATATGTTCCTGGCCGAATGTGCTAAGAAATCATTGAAGGAACCGCAGTAATGAGAGACCACCCATCGCGTGTTTCGCGGCGATCACCGGAAACTCGGATCGAAGCAGCTTCATTATGCGATTCAATGCATCGATGTTTTCGCTTAGCCACTTTTTTCCACGCCCGACCTCTCGATAATTGCATCTCGAATTATCTCCTTCTGCGGGCGGTAATGAAGATACACGTTGCATTATGCATCTCAGCTTGTTGCCATTGAGGAGTCGAGTATATCACACCCTCCCCTCAGAAATTATCCGCTCCTAACGTATCGCGAGGAAGAAACAAAGTTATCGAGAAATCGTTTTCTAAGTTTCTTTTCAAAGTTGAAATATTCCATTCTTGTTCGCTGCGCGAAATATATTTTCCTCTTTGACTTATGAATTAAATCGTTGGAAAAATTAAGAGGACAATACCTTGGAAATCTTGGAAACGTTCTCGAAGAAAGAGATTACCTTCTACGTAATGCCTATAAATAATTGCAATGGAGTCTAGACGTTGAAAATCATGAAACCCTCTTCGAGGGTCTTCTGTACCTGGCATTCGAGAAATACGGTATTATGGCGGCCGTAAAGCACTAAAACACCCCGACAGTTGCGGAGGAGCAGTGAGGGAGGCCGTAAGTGGACATTAGCGGTGGCATTGTGAATCGAACCGCATCATCCAGCCGAAACCAGCTAGCTTCCACGGAGCACAAAGGGAATGCCGCCTTGGTTTGCGCCTTCTATCCTCTTTCCTTACGAATACATACATATATATATATACACACTTGCACCTATCCCACGATCTAGCCTTAGTACACACAGGTTCAGGTGTATTGGAGAAAGTCGTGGTAGTCTTACGCTTCTTGGATATTTTTGGGCTTCGGCTACTCGTGGCCTACTACGAGTGGTCCACGAGTAGAGGGGATCGTTAGAGGCGACAACGCTATTGGTTACCGAGATTGCGTTACCAGGGCTCCTGATGGAAGACGTTACGAGTGGAATTCATCCATGGATCCGTTCAAATCTTCGTGA
The DNA here is from genome assembly GCF_000469605.1 of Apis dorsata. NCBI lineage: Eukaryota > Metazoa > Arthropoda > Insecta > Hymenoptera > Apidae > Apis > Apis dorsata. Next base: position 1,513,352 of record NW_006263358.1, on the reverse strand, counting down.
CTAATCGATCGATCGCTAAAAATCCATTAATACTCTGCTACTTTCCTTTCGTCGAAGGAAGATTGAATTGCCAGGCGTCTATCGAAGCTTTGATAAATCGACATCTCATTCTTCCTCGTAAAGGGGACGCGAAGTTATCTCGAATCGAAAATGCGGAAATCTATCGGCGAGCGGAGGTTGGCAGGTATTACAGCCGCGTTATTTTAAGAGATTTCAAGATCTCCAACAATGAAAACCGATTGGTTAGCTGGAATCCACTTTAAGCAGGGGTTTAACTTTCCAAGAAATGGGAGGGAGGAAATTCGTCAGGTTGGGAACAATGGTGAGAGTTCGCAGAGTTTCCATTTGCATCCAATGGAAAAAATCATCCCTTAGAAGGGTCGAAAAATGACGTTTCTTATATTTGGCATGGATGGAAGGCGATTCGGCCAGGTTTTCCAGTCATTTGCGTGCACACCCGTGGGGATGGTCAAGAGTTAGGTCAGGTTAGGGCTATCCCGACCCGTGTATCTCGTTCGGAGGATAAATGCTCCCTTCGAAGAGGCTGGACCCCCGCTCGTCAAAAGAGTTTCACCTGACCCTCTTCAACCATATTCGGAGAGGGGTGCGTACATCTCACGCCCGCCATACTTTCGATTTTCCTGTCTCGGATCGAGTTTCTCTCTCTCTCTCCTTCCGAATTCTTTAATAGAAAACATTCCATCAATTCTCATTCGAAAATTTATCTTCTAATACCAACGAGATCTTCTATCTCGTTCCTTTGAATTCTTTAAGCCGTTCAAAGTATTTTATAGGAAAAATAACGAAAACGTACTTAAGGCTGTATCAACCGAATAATTGATTAACTATACTCGAAGCCTGTTTAAAAGGGCCATTTCTATTCTATCCCATCTTTTAGTAAAGATCGATCGATCCTCTTTCCATCTTCTACCGCACACGAGTTAATTTCAAAATATTCTACGTTGAAAATAGAATAATCGCGCGAATAGATAATCTGGCAAGTAGGTTGAATACACGCTCGTTGGAGATTCGATATTGAGACGATCCTTACGAAACAGGTTTCCTTAGAATCTGGCCAAAAGTAAGTGACTGTTAACGGTAGGAGAACGGATGTGCGCGAGACTTATCATCCCCGGCTTAATAGCCGACAAGGACGGAGCGTGTGTTCTCGGTCTCGGTTCAATGTCGATAATAAAATACCGATGAAGCCGAGCCTCGAAAGACCTGTTTTCACTCTGTGATCATTCCTCACTCTTTTCCTCCTCCGTCCTCTTTCCTCCTCTTATTCTCGATTCTCTCGACGTTAATCCGTGGAGCGTATGTAGGTGGGCGCACGCACCACGCATCCTATGGTACCTGTCAAAAACTGGCGCTGCAACAATGCCCGAGGTCTGGGGGCCCCTTGGCAGAAGTTAACCGCAGCACAGCAGGGCTGCAAGGGCCAGTTCGCCAGTTCAGACGGGCCTTTTGCGTATCGCGAGAGAAATAAGTCATCCAATGGCGTGGAACTCCAAACAATCGTCCGTTTAATTGAATTTTCCCTAACTTTCTCCAACGTCCTTTGCCTATTCTTCTTCTAATCATTCGATCGGACGTAAAATTTCTTAAATATCCGATGAGTCTCTAAAGAGAAAGTTGATCTTCCTCCTCTTTCTCGAAGGAACAACATTTTTTTTCTTTCTTTTCTCGCGAATGAAACGAGAATATACGATAATATTGATAAGGTGTTTACTTGTAAAATTGAATATCGTATCTTTCTTTATTTTATTTCTACTTCTTATTATATTTACTTATCAATTCGAAAAGTTCACGGAGGAGAAGTTCTATAATAAAGAAGTATATTTGGATGATCGAGACACAGGTGTCTACGCCAGTGGGGCAGCAGGTCAATGCTGCCGTAAGGATCTCGGTGAGGACAAAGAGATCCTTTCCCCTCTCTGATCTTTTCCTCCCTCTTCAACGATCTCCCCTCTCTCTCTCCCCTTACCCTCTGGACTAGCCGTCATTGCACCGATGCAAGTGTGGCCGAATCGCGCGCACGTTAACTCCAACGACAAACTGCAGCTGCCGAATGCAACACCCCATCCCCTCCCTTCCCTCCCCTCCAAAAAAGAAAAGGAAAAAGAAATTACAATCTCCCTCTTGTTGGTTTCTTCCAAACCGCTAAATAAAAATTATTCGATCAGAAATATTCTTCTGACAAATCATCGTGGTTAACAGCGGCCACGCAACGTTTCTTCCTTCCTTCCTTCCTTCCTTTCTTTTCTTTTTTTTTTTTTTTTTCTTTTCTTTTTTCATTTCAAGCAGAGCCAACTGTACAACAAGCGTGTATAGTAATATTATTCTTGATCTTCGAGACACGAAACGACGAGAGAAGAAACGAAGGAAACGAGAGGAGAGCGTACCTGCCTACATTTCTCGACGGTGAAAACGAGAGCGCGGTTAGGAATTTACACTTGAAAGGTCGGAATTAACGCTTTCTTTTTCGGGCCCGTTTAGGGCCCTCGTTAGTACCATTGTCGCGGCTCGCGCGTCCCTAGCCTCACCGATTCTCTTCCCCGAAACGAATTAAGGCGGTGCCATTATTCCGGCGTGTTTTCTTTTGCGTGCGGACCCCGTGAGTATTATTTTGCGGTTCGTTTT
>NW_006263358.1:1500433-1510508 GCF_000469605.1 Apis dorsata | reverse complement strand
CCCCCCATCCCTCCAAGTGCAAACGGAGGAAACGAAGCGAAGATGATTGAAAAGAAGTGCGAAGAGAAAAGTTTTGGTAAAAAGCGATACGAAAGAGTGATTCTTGAGTGTGCAATCGACTTCCCCTCCCTCCTCGAGATTTATGCTTCGTTGTTTCGAATAGAACTGTTTTTCACAGTTCAGTTTTTGGTGCTTGTTGAAAGCATTCGAGTCTCGCGAATTGAATTTACTTACGACGATCGTCGATCTCGGAGGCACGCACAGATTCACTAATTGCAGATCATCGCGACCCTCGTGCAGCGTGGCTCTTCCGTTCGACCTTTCCTGGAAAGTCCATCAAATTCTTAATATTGAAAACGATTCTTTTCCTTTTTGTTTTTTTTTTTTTTTTTTTTTTCGGTGCAACGGTGCTTTAATCTTCGCGCTGTGCGATAAGACGAAACAGGCAGAAGTGTTACGTTTAAATTACGTTTAATAATCTCTCCTGTGAAGTGAAAATTTTCTCTAAAAGAGGAGACGAACGTTTTAAAAACGAAGGGAATCGAGAAGAAATATTAACCTCTCTAATCGAAATTGAACTCCGCCATTCTCTCAAGAAACAATCTCGAAACTTGGAGCAACATTCCGTATTAATACATTAATCATTATTGGCGAATAATTTGCATAGATCCGACCAAGAGATGCGCATATATCTTTCTCTCGCCTCGCTACACGAGATCCTTCATCGAGCACTGTTTCATCGGCGAAGGGACTCCCCAAGGACCTTGAGGCGAAGCCAAAAAAAAAAAAAAAGAAACGAGGAAAAAAAAAGACAGTTTCTTGTACAGTTGACCCTGCCTTTTCTCCCTCCCCCTTTACGATTCTAGTCCCGCGCATTGGACGGAACGATCTCGAGCATAGAAAAAAAAAAAGAAATAAAAAAAAAAAAGAAAGAAAGAAAGAAAGAAAGAAAGAGGACGATTGGGTCAAGAAGTCTTGCGGATTCCCTCCAACAGTTGGAGTAGTACTAATGATCCAACCTGGCCGAGGTACATCAACGAGGTATCCGGTGTATCGTGTAACCCGCTAAGTGAAAATGCGCGTAGATCCAGCTGAGATACAAGATCACCGGCCCGCCCCCTCTCTGTCGCCCGCCTAGCCTCTCCTTGCGAGAAACAATAAAAGCGGTAAACCGGCACCGACGTAATCCCGCAGGACCCACAGCCCTCGTTCCACGCCTCGTGGAACACCCGAGCCCCGGATCACGACGACACACACGGACAAGAGAGCTCGGTATCCAGATTTTTCGGGTGTGCAGCGTGTCTAATCCTAATGCGAGGACTTGGAAACGTTGCACGATTGCTTATGGCCGCTCGACAAAGGAGCCGTGACGACGCCAAGGATCTACCAGCCGCCATTTATCCGTCTGTTCCTGTTTTCTTGGCGCTGCGTTTATCACGTTTATGGGCTTGAGACTTTTTTCTTCTTCTTCTTTTTTTTGCTCACGCGCACGCGCACGATTGTTCATTTCGTAATCGTCGAATTGTGGAATTTTTCTTTTTTTTCATTTTCGTAATTTATTGCGTAAAAATGTCCGTTACGTTCCCCGCGCAATCGTTTATCGCGTAAATTATTGCGCGATAATTTATCGATTAACCGTAGCCGATGCTCACGTAGCAGCATAATCAACAGATCAGAATTCTTCAGAAGGAAACGAAATCCAGCATCGACGAATTTTTCAAGCTATTTTTTTTTCAAGCTTGGGAGAAAAGAATCAGAAAAATTAACACTTTCGATTGAATATTTTCTAATCTCTCTCTTTTCCCATAAAATGAAATTGGTGATGCATTTCGAGCCGAATAAGAGTTTTCCGCCGCGTAATTCATTTCGTTAGCCGTTGGTTGTGGCGTTGGAGGGTGGAAGATTTTCGCGCGTCATCCTTCCCGCATCAGCAACGTCGATGTTGGGATCGGATCTGATCCGTGAAAAGAGGACAGACAATCCCCTCCGCACAAACCCCCTCGACTTTTCGACTTCACCCAACCATATACCTATTCGATCTCGACGTGAACCCCGGAAAATTTATCTCCTCCTTTTCTTTTTTCTTCTACTTCTTCTTCTTCTTCTTCTTCTTCTCATCCCTTCCTCTTCCCATTTTTCGAACACAGACGTCCCAGAGTTTCCCATGAGCGTCGTAGGTATCGACACTCTGGATACGGACGAAAGAGATCGAAAGATCGAACTGGGAAGCGAGAGAACCGAAAAACGGACGCGAGGAAGAGAGAGAGAGGAAGAGAAGAGCAAGTGAGAATATATACCTGCTGGTGGATATTAAAGCGAACATCATACCCTCGTCACTTTTACTGGCCCTCTATCTATCTCCTTCCCACCCCATCCTCTCGTCCTTGTTACATCCAGACAAGCGGTTTCTCCACTCTCCTCTTCCTCCCTTCATCGCTCTATCCTCCTCCTACCAACGTATCGTATCCTGCAAGTTAAACACATCGAGAAGGAGGATGCTTTGCCCGGACACACAACTGCAAAGTCAAATCCTCCACGTTTCCTCCTCTGCCTCGGTTCGTAGTAACCCAACCTAAAGCCATCGATGATGGGGAGAAAGAGAAAACCGAGAGGAAGACAGAGAGAGAGGAGCTCCCTTCTCGTGCACTTATGCTGCATTCCAGGCTTAGACGCTCGTTTCTACTCTCCATTTTCATCGTTCTCGCTTTACGGTCGCGTCGTTAGCCCTAAAAGCGACCCGTGCTCTCTCTCTCTCTCTCACTCTCTCTCTCATTCTACCTCCCCTACTCAACGTCGACGTTGGTTTCAGAGGCTCACCTGCTCGGATGGATGATGGGCCGCGGCTTAATCCCCCCGCGATATCGTGGCGGGGCCGAGCGTTACCTCGCCGACTTACCAAACGTGCTACTCAGGATTAAACGTCGCTCGTGTTCCGTCACTTCTCGCTGTAGGAAATTTTTCAACGAAATTAAAATCCTTCCTTCTCCATTGCTGGGATATTAGAGCTAATTGCCTCGATTAAATTGCAATTTGCATTTTCCTTGCTCGTGTTCTTGCTCGATTTCGAAAGATAGAAACAAGGAAAGTCTACGCAGGTGAAGTCGTTTGAACACCCACGCCAGTCGTCGAGTCCATCGATAAATCGTATCAACTCATCAGCCTACGTTTCTCTCCTCTCGAAAAATAAAGAAACTTCGAAACGTAACCTCCACTGTCTCGACCCAGTCGATGCAATCATACACACATTCGACTGATTACGTTGATTGCGAGGGTAATGAGAGATCGGTCACCCGTCCCTGCTAAACGTCGCATGTATCCTCGCTTGTGTCTATAATTACTCGCCTCGAAATGCTCGAAGTGTCCTCGAACGAGGAGAGCGGAGAGAGAAGGAAATGGAAGTTTTGGTCTCTGGAAATCAAAGGTGCAACGAAGAGAGAGAGAGAAGAGGAACAATGGCGTTGCAAAGTTGCAACATGTGGTTACCGAGGCGTGAACCACATCACCCTCGTACGTCAAGGTGCATCTTGGATCCTTATTCGCCGCGCGTGTCGAGATTTGTTACGAATCCTCAATGCCCGAAACGATCCACTCCCTTTCAGCGATCGAGAAAGACTCGTACGTACATTATGTATCCTTTTCGAGATGAATGAGGGTGTGGAGGGGGGTTGGAGTCACGCAACGAGGCAGATACGTGACCCATCACCTCCGCAGGCAGATTATCGGGAAGAAGTTTGCGCTTCGGTTCCTAGAGTTTGAAAACGTTTGAAAGAGAGAAAGATGGAGGGTTGTGCGAGGAGAAAATCGTATTTTTTCGATGACCTGGGGATTCAATTTGAATCGTCTGCGCGTGCACGTGACCGCGCAATCTTGAATATCGAAAGAAAAAAAAAAGAAAATGAAACGAAATTCGAATAATGGAAAAAAAAACATTTTTGTATTAACATTTGTTCTGTGCGACTATGAAACGTCGCATTATCGGCATTATTCCTCTCGTGGTTCGCTCGTTTTTCTCGCCGCGGTGAGAGTAATTGCTCGGAATCACGTAGGCCGTGAGCCGTGTCGATGGAAAAAGGGAGAAGAATGTTAATCGAAAGATAAAACAACAAACGAGGAGAACTGTTACTTAATGTACACGCCGCCTGGTATCGACAGCCGGCCCGAAATTTATTAAACGTCGCCGTAAGAACGGACCTGCGGCGATCGTTTCAGCGGAAAAGTCGTGGCCAGTTAGATGGAGGTTCGTTAAAAACTAGTTCTAACGGTACCGGTAGGACAGATTTTCTTGCAACACGGTATTTCCTGATATAACGCAACTCGCCCGGCCTCACCGACGCACGAACGTTAACGCTTGTATTTATAATAACTCGCGCTCTTGCACGAGTAATAACCAGTCCTTCTGTAATTGCCCGAGCCACACCGCGTCCTCCTACGCGTATCACGCAGGCTTTACGGATTCCTTTTCGATCCCTCCCCTACTATTTCGATCGGAATTCTACGGGAATAAAAAGAAAAAAAAAAAAAAAGAAAACCGGAAACCGAGAGAACTAGTTCGACAGAATTAATTACATCTCTCGGTAATAATAATCAGAATCGTTTTCCTTTAGACTCTCGTTCTCTCTCGACGATTTTCAACTTTATTTCAACTTGGAGCAAAATCGAGCGGGCGAATAATTTTCTATGTGTGCACACCGGCGTGCAACCTGTAATTACAAGATGGATAGCGATAGGCACCGCATTACTATTTTCGCATTTCCTTTTCGTAGCCATTCGAATCCGCGATTAATCACGATTCTTTCCGAGTCGAAATGAAAATTTTATCTTCCGTCTCGTCTCGATCCGTCTATACGCTGGAGAAAAAGGGAGAAAGGGAAAGAGAAGAGAGAGAGAGAGAGAGAGAGAGAGAGAGATCGAAGCGAGAAGCAGTTAGTCGCGTTAGCGCCGCAACGAAAGAGCGGCTCGCGCCCAACACGGCGCAATCTGGTCCCGATCGGTGCACGCTCGAATGCGCCCGCGTCCACAGCCGCGGCTGATCTTAATTACAATCGCAAATGAGACGGCGAGCGGATAATTGCGGCGCATGTCGCAAGTCGCTACAATGTCGTCCGGCTGGTGTCCCTACGGTGGAACACGGCCACGTATAGGCCACGTTTCTAAAAGCGAAAATAGCGGCCATTATGCGACGAAACGGTCGATCGTTTCCCTCGTATTTTCGTTCACGCTTTCGTGAAACAAAGTTTAGGAAAGATTATTTTATGCATCAGTTTTGATGCGATTGCGAAGAAAAATATCGATTTCTTTGTTTCAATAATTATTATATTTTCATGAATTTTATACGGATGGAACGAGATATATATACTACTACAATTGCTACTACTATTACCACTACTAAGGATCCAGAAGACGACAAGTTTTTATCGAGGTCGAAATAATTGATTTAATAGCGTTGTGGCTTGTTTCCCGGAAGAAACGAGCGCAGTTTCCGGAATCTCTGGAGGAGGGAAACGTGTCGAAACGATGAATCCAATTACTCTTGTTATTTTTATGCGATAAACAAGTGAATCAAGTAACGAAGAAGAATTAAGAATATCGAGGAACGTTCTCTTCGATAAATATCTTTAAAGTTTCCTCTTTCCGACCGATCGACTAAAGAATATTTAATTTCCATGTTATCGAAATATATTTTATCAGGACTGATCCATCCAACGCGAAATGCTTTTTCACGTTTGAAAAGAATTGGTGATTTGATTAGCGAGTTCCTAACTAAGAAAAACGTTTCGCGTTTCACTTACGTCGTCCCTTTACGGCCTTTCAATTTCGAAACGGTGTCATAGCGGAATAGTGAATTCCGTAGAGCGATAAAAAACTGGAGAAACGCCGCGTGCTGGATAATTATTGGATTATCCCGCTTTTAACCGCAACTTTACACCATATATTCTCCTTTATTAAGTGTTAGCCGGCTCGGTCTCGTGCATTCTAGCGACTGCAGTCGATCGATAGTTCGCCAATGCGTTTCCGTTGACACCCTTATAGACGATACAGTTGCACTGGCGCATAAGTAATGTTTATATTTAGATCTTTTCCACGTTCCAACCTGTCCACCTTTGCGACCACCACGAGACTCTTCTTAGACTCCTTTCCTTTCCAAACCTTCCATCCAACGTTCCCTTACTCTCCTTCGTCGCGTTGTAATTGATGAACAATTTTATTGAAAAATTTGGAAATGGGACATTTAGATTAAAAGAAGAATTCGCAGAAGAGAATCCTTTTCTAAATTATTTTATGTGACACTTTTTTTCCTCCACTTTTTTTCTCAATCGATCGCCGAATACGAATCTCGTGATGAACGTGTCTTTCAACGAGCTCCACGCGTTCTTCAACGCGTATTTACCAAGCACACTTTCGCCGATTCAACTAAGATTTCACTTATTAAGCGGCGGTAAATCATTGGGCCGTGCCACCTCGTATCGTTTATCTCCTGCGTATATAATAATCCGTTTTGTCCGTTTATCCACCCATTTATTAAATATGTAAATCGCGTAAACTTTCATTTTTATGCGGCCACGGCCTACAGTTTATTGCTTGCCGTTTGCCAAACGATCGCCATCCGAACCGATGTATATTGGCCGATATTTCGCCTCCTGATAGTTAAAACTAAAAATCGCCCCTTCGAGCCCCGACGATCGATTAACCGATGACGCGTATCCGGCGACGACTCGTGCGACCGCCGCAATTCTTTCAGCCAGACAAATTCACGATTTCTATCCTATCCGTGAGGACGATATTCCTTCCTCCCGCGAAAAAAAGAAAAAAGTTTTTGCGTTTCGATCGATTCTCCCCCTTTCTCCCTTCCTCTTTCTCCGATTCGACTCGATAATCTCGACGACGATTATTGACGTTTTTCGTTGCCGCGAGGAGATACGAACTCATTATTCGAGCCGGACTTTATCTTATCTAGCTTGTAAAGCTGGTAAACGATACATACGTGGAAATAGTGGCCTGGTTTCACTCTCCTTGTATCGCGCGCAAAAATGATGTAAAGCAACTAGGGGGACAAGCCGTGTCTAATAGGCCGGCTTTGAGCGAGACGTTTTTACAATTACGACCGATAGAATCGAAGCAATTAGTATTTCTAACCGTGCAACGTCGATTATTTGCGTTTGATCTTGATATGATTAATTATAAATCTCTTAAAGATTTTGCGAGATATATAATTAAGGATTTCTATTTTTTTTCTTGTTATATTAGGTGTAAATTAGAACTACTCTCTCTATCTTTTTTTTTTTTTCCTTAGATATCTCCTATATTCACGAAATATGTGAATTTATACTTTATGAATTTTATTACTTTTACGAATACTATTCTTATCTTCTTTAATTATTTCATAAATTTTTCATTCGTGAATTATCTCCTCCCCAAACTTCTATTCAACCTTTTTCTGGAAAGGAGCAGTTGGAGGAGTTCGATTGTCGAGTTGAATAATGACGAAGCAGGTCTAGAAGAGGAGGAAAAGAAATTTCGAAGGAGAATTTGATCCAGAAATATTCATTAAAAAAAAACCCGTCAGAAATCCCGAACGAAGACGATGATTTGGCCAAGCCTCGTTCCGAACTACGAATCCACGGTCAGAAATAAACAGAAAAATCCGTTAATGAAACGCAGGTAAATCCGAAGAGGGATTTCGTGTATTTCAGACGTTCTGGAATGCCGTCTTATATAAAATGATACACTCGTGCGTGATCTATCTATCAAAACTGGATTTCTGGGCCCACGATTTCCGGGAATAATAATAGAATACAAGCACGAAAGATTCGTTGCTACGCCCAACCTCGAAATGAAAGAAAGAACACGGTGGCCATGGGTAATGAGTATAATCAAAACGATTTAGTAGGAAAGTAGCCGCGAGCTATATACGCGTTGTAACACTCTCTCTACTATACACGTGTACGTATACGTGCAGTTGAATTTGAATTTTCGGCCGAGACGACTTTTACCTTTACACAGGGGCCGGTAATATTCGCCGGTCACGAAGACGCCATCTGATGGACGACCAAATTGCCGGGTCCGACCGTCTTAGAACTGCCCTTTTCCTATTCGTCTCTAGCTTCTTCTGCATTATTCTTCCCGTTCTCGTCTAGCTTCCTCCATACTTTTTTTTGCGGCGAGGCATAGCTACCGGCGAATCCAAATCCATCCGCCAACGTTCCTCCTCTGTTCGCAGATGTTTGCCGGCCGTCTACGCTTTATCTATCTCCCCCACCCCCAAATCTGTGGTGGCGAACCGCAACAAGATTCGGCCGGTATACACTTTGATTCGTACCTATACACGATGGCGTGTCGAGATAATTGGAGGATGAGATCGCGTCTGGTCTTGTGTCTAATTCGTCTTCTACGTCTAGAATTATTACGTATAATAGGAATCGAACGATTTCAGTGGAATCGAATTTTATTACGAGTATCGAAGATAAGCGATAAGATAAAGAGAAGGATGAATTTCTATTTCCATCGTATATCTACCTAGAACGCAATCGTGTATAACATAATAAATAAATCTCCGATCGAATATATTTTTGTATGTACCAAGTTGTGTTTGTCTTGGCTCGTTCGAGTCTTCGAAGGTGTCTCGAATATATATTATAACACCCTGTATACGCGACGACGTGGAAACTTGCCAATATGTGGAAGGAGAATACGTAAAAGTTCGATTAACGTCACCGGCAATAGAACGTTCCATTCTATCGACAAAGTGATTCGAGTGGAGGCGAATCACGTTCTCCAATGAGACGGGCCATCGTCTTTACATCTCTCTCTCTGTCTCTCTCTTCCTTGAAAATTACGGCTCGCGAAATGTTCATTCGAGGCTCGAGGGAGATCTGTTCCAAGGGAAAATCGTGTATCCTCTCCAATAACTTCATTCCTCGGCCGGGTCTCGAGCGGAGGGCCAGGTATAAGAACAAAGGAACGAGGAGGAGGAAGAAGGTCACGAGCGAGGAAGAAAAACGACACGTAGATGGAATTACCGTCTGGTCCACCGATATATATACTTGTATGGTATATATCGTCGCCGTGCCTACACGGTAGATTTATGTAGGTGCGCAAGCAGGAGGTATTATGGTGGATAAACTAGGAGACCGGTGACCTAACTGGCCGCTTTCGAATCGAACGTTACACCACCCTGGCCAAACACCCGGATCCAAGGATCTTTGTTCTCTCCGCTCCCAATTACGGTGCCTACACGTAATCATCTCTAGGTATTCAAACTTAATTAAAATTCTTCCGTAAGTTTTTTTCTTTTTTTTCCCCCCCGCTGGAATAATAATTATTTACACGATAATTACGCTCCTTAATTAAAAACATTCGTAACATTGAAAAGGAAAATTGAAATATACCCTTGTCGGGGGAAGGAAAGAAATGAGATCTAATTTTAAAACTCGTCGTTCACTTTCGCTTCGCATTGCGTAATAAGTAACTATTATCGGTTGAAAAATCGATCGTTATTTTTTTCCCTTCCCCCAATTTTTCCCCATCTACTGTGCGTATATAAATAAACGTGCATCGAGATTAGTGAAAAAATGACGACGAGGCGCGTTACGTCACAGGAAAGCGTAACACCGTCCAAGAGAGTTCAACAGCCTTTCGACGTTGCGAGAACAACAGCAACGACAACAAGAACAAGGAACACGAGAGAGAACAGTCGAGGTTGTGTACAAGGCGACATAGAGAAAACCGTCTCTTCTCGCCGAAGGGGGTCGAGATTATCGTTCGTGGGCTGGAAAGCCGAGGATAAACCGATGAAGGGTTGCTCTTCCAAACCAGTGGCGCGTGCCTGCCGTTGATCACCCCTTCCACGCTATATTATACCGATGCAACCCCGTTGAATCACGCCCCAATAGCCTGTTCAGCTGTCGCAAAAACCGGCTACACACACAACCGATTTCTCTCCAAGAACGAAATCTTTTAACAGAGGAACGTATTAATTTCTTTTTGTATTTTTTTTTTTTTTTCTCTTTCGATCCAGTCAGTCGAATCGTTTAATCGGCCACGTGAACGATTCGAGAGATGCAGAAAAAGGTTTATT
>NW_006263358.1:1495267-1500238 GCF_000469605.1 Apis dorsata | reverse complement strand
TATATATATATATATATATAATATAAAAGTTTTGAAAGGGATATAGAAAGGAAAGGGATTGTTATGTAATAATGGCTCGATGTATATTTATTTCTGGATCGCCTTGGTCTGCCTTTGGTCTGGAGTGGAGAGAATATCTGCAACGGGTACTCTGATTATTCTTGTCCTATATGAACGAGGAGGAAGCTTCCGTTTTATTTTAAACGCTACGATTCATCCTCCATCCCGAGATTGATGTTTAATATTCGATATTCAGAATCTCAGAGAGAGAGAGAGAGAGAGAGAGTCGATTAACATAAAATGGAAGATGGAATTTTATTACTTTTGCATTTACATGACTTCCAGATTCTTTCTCTTAACGACACTTTGTTTTCGTAGGTTCAGAGGTCTCTGTCCGGATAATGGATAATAAAAAAATCGAAGTTCGAACCACGAAACAACGTTCAATCCACACGTGTCCTATGAAACTGTAGCCTCGATAGATTCACGCGATGTATAGGCACCTGGCCATGTGTGTATGTGTGTAGTAATCCCCGCTGCTTGTATTTCCGCCTATTAATTTGTATAAGGCGATTGTCTCTCCTTCTTTTCCATAGTTTTTTCTCGGTCGAAAGCCGCAGCATGGTAACCAGAAGGTAATTCGAGCACGGTTAAACGGGGGCCTGGGGAGCAAGAAGTCCCTTATGCTCTCTAAGTACTTAATAAGGTCCGACAAGGGCGTCCCTAAAGCCACTTTAACCGTGTGTTCCCCTTTTGGGATTAAGATTCTCGACATGCCGGAAGAAACGGCGGAGAAGAAATGCCGATAATCGTTTTCTAAACGTTTCTGTTTCTTTTTTTTTTCTTTTTTCCTCCCATTCCGTTCACAAGGGGTAATATTTATTCGAGCGATGCGCTTGTGATGTTTATTAGACGTACGGGAAGATCGGCCAAGGATGAAGAATCTCGAGAGCCAGGGAATAAAAATGGTATATTCGTTATATATGTGTGATAATGTTCTCAAAATTTTTCTTTTTTTTAGATAAATTTTCAATATTTCAAATTTTCGAAATCTTAAAGATCTTCGAGATTTGAAAAATTTGTTGTAAATTTGTCGTAAACAAAAAAAATATGAGAGAGTTTTCCGATTGTTAAACGATGGGGTGTCGCGAGGAGGGCGATTTAAACATTTTTCTGCTCGCTGCGAGGAGTGTTTTAATCGCATCTTCAACTGGCGTACACCTAGGACTGTCGTGGGATCCCATCCGGACTGACCGCATTCTCACCCGCGTGACGTCAGCATCGAAAGAGATCCTCTTTACCATGGAGCTCTGGAGTAGAGGAAGCTCATGAATTTGCGCCTGGCTACATGTCGGCCGGGCGACCTTAAAAATTCCCGGTGTTCGTTTATGGCCAGCTAATTAGATTTTTATCTTCATTAACGGCCCGCCCGACGAATCCAGTCCCGTGAATCGTTTCTTCTTCGTCGTTCACGGTTCACGCGTTGCTCCACCAGTGTACCGGGTGTCTCTCGATTAATTCTTATCGATTACCAAGACTTTATTTTTTTTTCCTTCAAAAGATATTCCACCTTTTCAATAATTCGTTCGTGATTAGAACGTTTCCGTTTAGAAAACTTGAAAAAGAAGTAAAAATGGAAGTAAAATTATAAAAATTCTTAACGTGTTAAACGTTAACCGATCTTACAAAACGTACGAATCCCTCGCGTCTATTTCTCAAAATACGTGAGATTTGTTGTTTTTATGGAATCGTTCTTAAAGAAAAAAAAAGAAAAGAAACGAGGATGATGATAATATACGGCAGGATTCGTGAAATTTCTCTTCTGCGGGGCAATAAACTATTGACCATATATGCGTCATAAACAAATCACAAAATCAACAACAAGTCCCTGTACAAGCACGTTTCGTCGATACTTTCCTTTCAGCTTCTTTCTCTTTACTGTAAAAAATATCACGTCTCACCTAAATGTTTTTAAATCTCTTATGGTGGACGTACGCCCCTCCTTCGCGTATCGAAAAATCTTCCTTTTCGATCTATCCATCATTCCCAAAATATGAAAATACTTCTCAAAAGAGAGAGAGAGAAAGAGAAGAAAAAGATGTAAGATATCGTACATTTCGCGAATCCATCGATTAAGTTCTCGAGAAAAAAAAAAAAAGAAAAAGAAAAATCACGGCTTATATATCCATCGCGTTTACAAACTCTCTTCATCCACGACGGTGATTCCCGCTTAATTCCCATTTTTCACGTGTAACGTGTCATTAGCGAATCCTGATGGAAAGGTTGACGTTAAATTTAAAATACGTAAGGTGCAAGGAGAAGGAGGCAGGTGCGTCGGTTTCACAATTTATTCATGAATTCGTTTAATCGGTCTCTGCTTGTTGCCGGGCTATCTGGTTTCCTAGCTTTTTTACACGGGCCGGTTAATCAACGTTTCATTCGTAGAAAATCGTTACCGATAACGAGGGCCATAAATTCTTTATTAGCCTGGATATACACCGCCCTCCCTTCTCGCCCTTCTTCCCCTCTTCTCCACTCACTTCGGGTATTGCCAAACGTCATGCTGTTTTTAATACGTAGATCGAGCTTTAAGGTAACGAGGAGACACCGTCGTTATCTCTCGCTCGGTTTGCTCGATTCGAAACCAACCGTACAGAGAGGAAGGACTTTACTTCACTGCCTCGTTGCCTGATCAGAGAGCCTAATTAATTTTCAAAATCGTCAAATGCCTTCGTTCTTCCGTGCCCCGTGCTCGAGAGACGACTTCCACGACGACTTCCTGTCGTAGCCCGATGGATCGCGCGCGATCTAACAACTCTCCGGAGACGAGATCGGCTTCTGGACTTCGTGACTCTCGCGAGAGGAGAGATGGAAGGGAGGGGTAAAGGAGGAAGAAAGGAGATCGGATCGAGAATACCGATACGAGCTGTAAAGGCAATAAAGATTCCAGGGGAATTTATAGAATCGTTCTTGCGCTTATTTCGCTCTTGGATTCGCCAACCAAGAAATTACATAATCCTCGAACACCAGGCCGCGGTAAATTACGGTTTTATAGGCGCTGCTTAAGGGAATTATGTCTAAGTACTAACTTGGGTTAAGTAATCTCGATCCTTTTCCACTTCGTTTCGACCGACTGTGTGGTAGGAGGGGGGTTGTAGGAAAGATTGGTAGGCGGAATTATGTCGCGAGTCGGCCCCCTCCCCCCTCCCTTTCTTTCTCCCAAGGAGAGGAATAAGAGGTTTGGTAAAGGAAAGAAGGTGGAGGTCGAAGATGGCTACGATAATCGATATCGAGGGTTTCTTCCCTCGTGGTGGAATTCAAATGTTTGACGTTTGGCTGAATTCCATCGCGAGGCTGGTAATAGGAGGGGGTAGTTGGTTGGTTTTTCGAACGAGTTGGAAAACGGAACGAAGCTCGCGATTCGACGTTAAAAAAGGAAGGGAACACAGTCTCCTCTATCCATCTTTCTCGAAGCTTGATGGATCTTGAAATAATGAATCGTGCTCGATTCTTCTCTTTGAAAGACTTTCCTTTTCCTTTTACCCCTTTAAAATCCTTCTATCTTCTTGTCTTCATCGGTGACAACGTTCGCGAGGAAAATTTAATTCGCGAATTTATTTCTCAAATTGCTTGAGGGACGATGATTTCGAAGGATAGGATAGTTTTCAAATGACGGGGCAAACTTTGGCAACGGCAGCATCGAACCATCTATCCACGAACGAAGACGATTCGGTTTTTGCTTCGAGTTCACCTTCCGCTCGACGGGGAAAGAACGGGGATCGTAACTGGATCGTCCCGCTTCCTAGAAGTTCCTAGAAAGTTATGTCGCGGATTTCAGCGAGCTTAACGATCCCCTGGAATTCTTATTGCCGCAATGAAAGCCGCTTAGCCAGCCTCCCTCCCTCCCTCTCCCTCTCTCTCTCTCTCTTTCTCGATTCTAGGCGATCGAAATACCGCGACGAACGGGCAGGATCGCTCTTTTTGCCGTGGTACGCTTGTGTTTCGAAGTCGCGGTTTCTGGGAAGAGGGTGGCACGAAGCGGGGGCCAGGAATGCGGAGGAAAAGGACGAGACGCTGCTACATATTTATCGTACCGCTTTGTCAAAGGCCTCTACCAACGCAAAACCGAAGCTTAGATGCAAGCGACCGGATCAGCGCAAGAAACGGATCAGCCTTATTAATTAATTTAACCTGGCTAAATGACCCAAAGAACACGCGATTCCATTCCGACGCGGCCCGATCTCGATGCGTGTGAACCGGGAATACGAAAGTTTTTCGAGAGGAAACCGAAGAGAGATTTTGCTCGGAACGTACGTGGAATTTGTATGAATAACGACCGTATAATCTCCTCCCTGCCTCCTTCTGATTCTTCAATAATGGAAAATTTGAAAAAAATGTGTTCGGATAAGTGAATTTATTCCATCGTTCGTTCGATGGAATTTCGTTGTAACTTTACAATTCTGAAACTATATCCAAATATTCTTTGAATATTTTTAATTCATAATTCAATTATAATATGCTTCGTTTCTTTCTGTTACACGGTCATTTCGAAATAATGAAAGAATACCGTCCACGATTTATTTTCATTCGCAAATTTCTTATCACAGGATCAATTAAAAAGTTAATAATTCCGGAAAAAACCGAAAGCAAAAAGAAAATAATGAGTAAAATAAACATCACGATCGTATTAATTAACAAACGATCCTTCTGAAGAAATTCGCCACTCCTCGTTCCCCTAGAAGAAGAATTCGTTTCTTTCTCCGATACGTCGAACGCACACACGATAAAAGGCGTACACAGCCTCTCAGTCAAATTTTTGACACGATCCTCTGGGACAAGGAAGGAACTAGTTTCGAGCTCCGAAGGTCTTCTAGTCTCTCGAGTTCGTAATCGAGGTAGCCCTCGCCGTACACAGCCGCATTAATGGCGCGTCTAAGGCGGCCAACGGGAACAAAATGAATTTTTCGAAGG
>NW_006263358.1:1492719-1495107 GCF_000469605.1 Apis dorsata | reverse complement strand
GAGAGAAGAGATAGAGAAAGAGAAAGAGAGAGAGAGAGAGAGGGAGGGAGGGCCCGCGTGATGGAAAGAGGGGAAGAGGGGAGAGCAGTCCCGGGGCTGGGCATGGCTTACGACCGCTTCTTGCTAGAAACGCATGAATAATGCAACAATTGGCCGGGGAGAGGACGATCCTTTGTTTTCGCAGGCCCTTCGTTACAGGCCGCCAAATTGCTCGCGAGCTATCCATCTAGTCACCAACCAATTTCGTGCACAACCTCGTGTACACCTCGTCTCCCTCCCCTTTCTTCCCTTCTCGCGAAAATAATCAACCCTTCCTCGCATAATTACCAGCCCAGACGTCATCCACGTCGAATCATCCCCGCAGCTGCGTTTCACTTGGACGGATAGAAAGGACGGTGTGCACACGTGGATAATCTGTTCCACGAAATGGATTAGATTAGCGAAACCGGTGTGCGAGGATCTAGGAGGATTCGCGTATCGACTCGACGGATTTCGATTTCTCGGGATTATGGTTAACTCTGTTCTCGTACGCCAGATGTCTCGCTCGATCCTTTGAGTAATAAAAGCGACACATTCTATGCCCGTTTCTTTAAGTAAGAGAGTAAAAAGAAGAAATCGAAGAAATTTGTTTGTGCAATAGATAGTTTGGTAATATCGTTAGGTATCGAGATGAGACTCGTCTTTTTATTCTATTATCTATCGTTTCATTTTGAAAAGACACGCGATATTTTCTTTATCTAAGAGTTGCGTGAACGTGACACAATAGCGAGCTTCGTATAATGACCAAAGTTTTAAATTTCTTTCGTTACGAAGAACAAATGCCAGCTGTTATTATCGTTCTTCTAAAGTTCACTGGTCCAAAGCGGAGGAAGAAAAAGAAAATAGGAATGGGAGGGGAATGGAAACCAGGATTTATCGGAATTATCTTAATGAAGTGTCACTAATGTCCATCTTCGACGTTTCTCTTTCCTTCGGCGGAGAGATCCCTTGGAAAGATCCTTCATCCCCTTCCCCCTTCCCCCGAGATGTCAGGTAGCCAGCAGTCCTACTGCTGCATTCTCCAAGATTTTCTATGATAAAGTGGCCGTGGAATCTTGGAATGAGGTACGTAGCGTGCCTTCCACAGTCTTTCTTCTCGTTTGGAAACGATCCAGACCGAGGCTTTTGTAAAGTCGGGCGCAACGAGTTTGACGAGAACTATCCCGGACAGGTGAAGTAATTCGAACCCCATCGTCTATAAATAATCCAGTCTTTCCGGATCCATGAGTTCACCATGGATACACCATGTCATGTTCTTCGTTTGTTAACCGAGGATCGTTACTAAAACGAACGTACAAACGGTCTTAACAAATTCTTCTAAAAATCCCGGCCATTATTCGTACCATCAACGAATCGTAAAACGGGCAATCGAGTTGTATTCGCTCGAGTTGCGTACATACGTGTGGACACGTTGGAATCGAAGACTTATATGATGATTCTAATACAATCGCGATTATAATTTACCGATCCTCCCTGTGCATAATTATTATTCGATATACGTTATTACAATTCGATTCCTGTCATCCCCGATCACCTTTAAAAGAAGAAGAAGAAAAAAAAAAAGGGGAAAGAAAAAGGAGGTATACGTCTAAGAATATCGCGCTAATGAACGGACAATCAGGGTTTCTCGTGAGAAAATGTTTTCGTCCAGGTAGATAGAATGGCTCCTCTCGCGTATAGGAATATTTTTAGCACAGGTAGGGCATGTTATGCGTCTATGAGCGGTAAACACACGGTAAAAATCGACGTTGGAGCGGGTGGAACCGAAAAACGCCCCCTCATCCATCCTCGAACAGACACACACGCGTACACACACACACACTCTCTCTCTCTCTCTCTTTTCCTTTTCTTCCCTCCTCCTCGTTGCATCGACGTTCGGGCAAAAGGATCTCGGTGGGTTGTTGGTATTGGTAAAAACGTCGGTGATGCTGGTACCTGTTTCGATTTACCTGAGAAAGGACTCTCTTTCGGGGAGAAGAAAGAGCGGGGAGAAGATACATTGGACGGCGAGAAGGAAGGAGAGAGAGACGGTTCTCCGTGGCCGAAACAACGCTCGGGAGCATCGATGATCCGAAGGTGGATAGAAAGGGACGGAGTTAGTTTAACCCTCCCGATCCCCTGTCATTTGCCGCGAGCTTCAAGCTCGTGAAGGCTTCGTCGTCCACCTATGCCCGCGTGCATCTACGATTCTTTCTCTCCACCCACTCATACACGCGTGAACCTCGGTAGTCGTTGCCGTCGTCGGTTACAAACACACGCGGCGCATACCTGGACGGATGGACGGACTTGGCGTATACACCCCCCTCCTCCCCCGTCGGACCATCTCCTCTCATCCCTACTTACCTTTAT
>NW_006263358.1:1489819-1492498 GCF_000469605.1 Apis dorsata | reverse complement strand
CCTTTATACCTGCCTGCGGACGGGGCTTCGTGCAGAGAGAGAGAGAGAGAGAGAGAGAGATACACGCGTCATTAAATAATCCTTGGCCGACGCTCATCAGGATCTTTACGAGGCGAAATAATATTCGGCCGACCGTTCCTGCGGATAGCCGCGCGATATTTTACGTAAGGATCATCCCGACGCCTCGTCTCCCTCCTCTCGCTTCGACTTACCGATCCTTACCGATTTCTCCCTCCCTTTTCCACGATTATTCCACGTATGTGTTCCTCTCGTCAGCCGACGAATTTCTCTTTTTTTTTTCTCCTCTCCTTCTCCTCTCTCTCTCTCTCTCTCTCTCATTTTTCCCTCTCCTTCGTTGTTTTCTGATTTGTTATTGCACACGAGACTCGCCGTGGCGTATCACGCGAACGCGAGAGATCATGTTTTATTTATGCCTTACTTACGACCGCTCTCACTTGGAAATCCGACGATCTTTGGATATTACCTCGAGATCTTGATAGGCGTCTTCGCGTAATTACGTCGGTTTTTAACAAGTTATGGTTATTGAAGCGTGGACGGGGGAAGAGATACGCGCGACGAGTTAATTAATCTTCCAACATTCGTGATTCCTATTGTTTCTTCTTTTTTCCCTTCTTTTTTTTTCTTTTCTTTTTGATATGTTCATTTGTACAATAGAAGATGTATAAATTTATCAGAGGCTCGCCGATTCGAGAAGGGGAAGAGGAAGAAAAGAAGGCGTTGTGCAACCAAATAATAAACTCAATCTGAAACGCGAGCAATGATTTATCGGGCCAGAAGCGAGAAGCTGAACGGAAGTTCAGTGAATCGTGACGGTGGATTTATCGTACGAGTTCTATCTTTAAGCACCGGCGAACGAGGAAACGATTGCGAAGCTTTAAATAATGCGTCGAGTGGAGGAGAGGGGCGGAAAGTAAACTGGAAAGTGCATAATATAACTTGTATTCGCGTAATGCCTCGTTTTTCGAGAAAATGAGGGATCGAAAATTTTCCTCCCCCATCGTCGCTCGAGTAAGTTTCCTACTTCCAACTGCTTATAAACAAAGACCAGAATAGATGTAATGGCCTCTGAAATAACAAACAAATCCTCTGGCCAAGTAATGCGCGTTTACTTCACCGTTTTCAGCCTTGATTCTCTCCCTCTCTCTCTCTCTCTCTCTCTACGATTAAATTTTCAAACGATTATTCGATCCAAAGTCCAACTCGTTATATCTCTTTGAATAGGGACAAAGATATCGAAACGTCGAAATATTCCCGTCACGAAAACGTAACTCCACGTATCTGCTCTATCGACGCGATGAAACCTTAACGTTGCAATAACGTTTTCGTTTGACCACCGGTCAAAACGTCGTGATTATTATTCCATCGGATTCCAGCCTGACCGGAAACTCCAATTTCTCGTGTCGCGCCATCTGCTCCCCGATAATTATTCCGAGACCGCCGTTATCGAGGTGTACTCAGGGCGTCAACTTCTATTACGATTTCCAACTACCTATCCATCTTGTCCCTCTAAATCCTTCTCCCTCTCTCTTTCTCTTTCTCTCTCTCTCTCTCTCTCCCTCTCTCTGCCTCCTTCTCTTTCTCAGCTACCATAGAAATTCTCGGCTCGCGTGTTTCACGCGACTCTTGTCCGCAAACAATGCTCGATCTTTCGTGGATCTTTCCAATTAAGCGGGCAGAGGGTCCCGACCGATCAGGTGCAAAGGAAGAGGGGGTGCACACCGAGCCTTATATTCGTTTTTCATTGCCCTTGGGGCACCGGTTAGAAAAGGGAAGTCACGAGGTCCTCGAGAAATCTCCTCCAACTCTTGGGCTTCATCCTGCTCGTTATTTGCTCTTTTTCTTCTTCTTCTTCTTCTTCTTCTTCCTCTTCTTTCTTTTCCTTCGCGTTTCCTCCTTCGATTCCACGATACGAGTTGGCGACACTCGTTGGCCCCGTTCCGAGAAGAATAATAATTCTGCAATTTCGGAGGCACGCGGTCGTCTGGCCCTTCTTCTTCTTCTTCTTCTTCTTTCTTTTTCTTTTCCGCGCCACCAATTCCGCAGGTGTACACGCTTCGAGCATAAGCAGCCATCGTCTGCGACGATGATTTGCGAGCCCTTCCTTCCTTCCTCCCTCCCTCCCTCCCTCCATCTTTTTGCAGTCGCGCCTGTCCGCTTCTATGTTAGCGGCTTCACGCTGTCGCCTGTGCGCCTGTCTGCGTGCGCGGACAGACGAAAGGGCGAAAAGGGGACGAAAGGAGCGGGCGTAGTAAGACTCGGCCCGGCGGCTTAGAAACGTGTTTAAGGAGCGGCGAAGGTGGAGACGGGAGGAACGAAAGAGTGCAACTATGGCGCGGTGTAACAAAACACGGTCTAGAAGCGGAGCCGAAAAGCCTGGCCAGCCTAGAACAACAAAGCCTCTCTCCTCTCGCGATCACGTCCCACCTCTAGTACGAGATCCCTCTTCCTCCTTATCCTTCCTTATCCTTCGCCATCTTCTTCTCCTTCTCCTTCTTCGTTTCCAGGCGGGACGCGGGACGTAAGTCGCGGGGGAATTTGTCGCCGAATTTTTTTCCAACGCGAGTCAACCATCTCCAACACTTTCTTTGTCCTCCTCGCGTTGTACTATATTCGATACACGCGCGAAAAATTTCTCCAGCGCCACGTTCGCGAGAAGAA
>NW_006263358.1:1485019-1488903 GCF_000469605.1 Apis dorsata | reverse complement strand
GCGTTGTACCCGGTGGCGTTACCTCGTAAAACGCCCCCATGTTTTTTTTCGGAGGGGAGGGGAAATGGTGTATCGGCCTCGGCATTTTCCAGCGTAGCGCGTCCGCGTAACGTGCTCCGTTGCGTCGAATGATGCAGTTAGATCGATGCAGCCTCGGCCTGGTCGAGCGGAAGCTATTTACGTGCCCGCTGCCTCTGAATCTTTTAGCGCGTGACGCACTTCGGGGACTATCTGGCGCGCGATAATCGATCCTGCATCTCCGCGAGACGGAGATGAGATGATCGGTGAACTTGGATACGTTACGTGGGTGTGCTCGAAATATCGCGTACCATTCTCGTGCCACGATTATCGAGCTATATTTTTTCCCTTTTCTTTCCACGGGCCGGGGGTTTGCTTTTTCCGCGATCTTTAATGCTCTCCAACGAGGGCAGTTTAGTGGAAAAAAACTGAGCCGAGCTATACGCGTGCGCTTTTCAGGCCGTAATACGAGCGATTTCGGTGTACACCGGGGCGTGTAACCAGGTGGAAATGTCGCGCTCACCTCCACGGCCGATCTCTCACACGGTGGTTTACGACCGGGGGAATGGCTGTGCCGACGATTTGCATGGTTTGACGGTTGTTAACGGTGTAACTATACCTTTCAACGGGTATCTCGATGCATTATAATTGGTGTGCTGCAATTGCGAGTATCTTTTTTTTTTAGTATCAGGAATGTATCTTCGTATCTTTTTTTTATTGCGGAGTGCAAACGTTTCTTTAAAATTGGTATTTCAGATAAATTGAGAAGAATATTCAATATTTTGGAAACGAAATTTTGATCTCACGGATAAATAAATAAAGTTGTTTTATTACAGATGGATGTGTTTCGAAATCGAGGAGATGGTTAGGTCCGGAAAAATAAAAATATTCGAGTATCTTTCGCCAATTTTCCGACTCGATTTTACGGTGAATCGAAAAAACCTTCCCCGTCGCATGACCAGGTTTATACCTTGAGAGACGACAGGATATATCCGTGGATCTGGGTTAAGCGAGGATCATCCGAGTCACGCTCCTTATAACTTAGATTGAAACATTCACCCGCGAAACTTGATCGATTTCACGGTTTGTACACCGAGGTGAGACATCTTGAATCTCGAAGCCCGGGTCGACATTCTCGTTGCACAAATCTTAATAATATCTCTATAAACTGTTCGAATGCCTGAAATTTTTCCATTCTTTCGTTTTAACGAATGCACTCAGCATTAAAAAAATTTATAGAACCTTCGAACGTTTGCAGTTTTCCAGCAATTCTTGCGAATTTAAAAATTGACGAAAGAGAAAATCTTACGATTATTTCGATTATTTCGAATATGTTTAGAAACATCATCTAAACAGGGATCTAAATCTTGGAAAGCATCGGATTCCTCAAAATTTCATCATTGAAAAGGGTTAACATTTAAATATACACGACGATACACAACGATAAACATCAAACACGAGTAAAAATCATGAGAGCCTAATAATTACATTCCATTAACAACGCGATAACGGAACCACGCGATAATCAATGGGAAAACACGGCGAATAAACAAACTCAAAGATCGATGGCTTGCGTATGAGCTACGTACCTATGTATGTTCCATAAATATGCAAAATTTCATTTGCATTCGCCGCACGAGCAATCCTCGGTGCACACAATCGGATGGAGGAGACTCGTGAAAATTTTGCAAATCGAACTCTCGATTATTCGATTACGAGTTCACCCGCCCCAATTTTCACGACCAAGAATCTTTGAAATGGAATATTTAACAGATGATCCTAGAGGCTAAAGACAAATCCAAAAATTGATATACAAAAACGTCCATTAAAACTTGTTCCTCGAGTATTAGACGAAGCGAGACAGTACTATCTTCGTTTTATCTAATGCAAATTTAACTTTTTGCGACGCAAATTTTCAGATTAAAAAGAGAATCGTGCGACGAAAAAAGAAAAATTTTATTTTAATAAAATATTACGCGTAATAGAAATTCTTTTTTAAATTTTAATCATTTCTAATTTTAGTATTTAAAGTTGAAAAATATTCCATCGTATAAAAAGATAGAGTATCCTTTAATATTTATTTGTGTTCCTCGAAGAGCTAAATTTCTTACCTATATAATTTAACTTTTATCTATCGTTTTAGTGTCTCTGAAAATCGACTCTTGAAAGATTTCTCGAGATAAATATCAATTATAAATGTATTAACATATTGTACATCGGCGCGTTTGATTCACGAATCTGTCACAATGCGCACTTTTAGCGTTTGTTAGCCACTATCTAGGCTATATATTAGCGCGGAGGAACGATAATCAATCGTTTAAAAACCGCACACCTCGTCGCTTTTGCGTTCTGGCATTGAAAAATGATCGATAATTGGCTGTATACCGTGTGACAAGCCACCGGAAAGTCCCGATTAAGTTGGCACGATTATCATGACCGGTGTATATAGTAATATAGTTGCATTTTAATAAGCGGCCAGTTATTTGCATGATTATAGGTGTATACCGCGATTATAAAGCGTGTGCCGGGTTGAGCATACGCGATCGAGATAAGTGAAGGGTTGCCTTTGATAAACACGCTCGTGATTGATACCGGAACACGCGTAAAGATGACGATTAAAGAACGCTCGAAAATCTGCGAAGGGAAGAAGGAAGAGGAGAAAAGGAAAACATTCTGTCGGCGTATGCGAATTATATGCGCACAACGTTTCAATATATACTTTCGTATGCGTGTAAATAATAATACGGCGATTTCGTAAATGGTCGATGAACCTGAATTTGTTTACTCGAAAAAGTTTTTGAAAGAAACTCGTTCGCGCTCGACTCGTAAACTCGTAAACGAGCGTGTTGTAAACCGATTTGCATATCGAGTGGAAAGCTAAACGGATAAATCAGAGCGGAGTGTGTCCAGGTGTATAATTTCTTGCATCATTATGCGCGTATGTGGATAAATAGATGCCCGTTTCTGGCACGTGATAAAGCTCAACGTTGAATTATTGAGAAATGTATCGTTGAAAGCGTATGAAAAATTAAAAGGATCGAGCATCTTGGCAAGGAAGGAGCATCGAGGGAGCTTAAACTTGCCTAACTTTTCCCTCGCAATCACGGAACGAAACAATCTTCCGGGATCGAGAAATAAACTCTCTCGCGAAACTTGCTACGATTCGAATAATTAAAAACTTTCGTGCCTCTCTCCTCCCCCCTTATTCATCTTTCCCTTGTCTCTCCCGCATAAATTTATTACCATCTTTGGGGATTTGGACGACGTTCGACGGCACAAAACATGGCCCAGTTTTCCAAAGCGTATCACGACTATTTCCATCCACGGGAATAGAGGGAAGAAAGGGAGTGGGTTAAAAAAGAAGCGTTCCAAAGAGACTCGATTCCATTTTCCACCCCATCATCTCGTGTCTGTCTCATTAGCACTTCTGACCCTCGAGACGAGAAAAAGAGAGTGGGCCTGCTCTCCTCTATATCGCGGAGAAAACCGAGCCGAGGCAAGCCCGGCTGAATGCAGCTGCAAATGAGGGGCACCAACGATGCTGCGGTATCTAACTAGTTCTCTCTATGAAACATGGAGAAGCGCTAAATGAAGTGCTTGGTCGTTGGAATAGCGTGGATATGAGGGACGACACGATGGAAACAGGCCGAGGAGACTTGCTTTGATCAGAATATCCCGACCATCTTTCATTTTCTTACGTTCGTCTTCGTCGTCTCCGTCGCGTTCACGATTCTCTCTCTCTCTCTCTCTCTTTTTCTTTCGCGTGAACGCAGTCGGAATAAATTAGGCGACTCTTCGCATTCCTTTCCCGGTGAACTAGTTTCCTGGAATTCTGTCTACTCTTACGAAAAAGTACCGAGAGATAT
>NW_006263358.1:1480614-1484945 GCF_000469605.1 Apis dorsata | reverse complement strand
GATATCTGTACCTTTGATTCCTCTTTTATAAAAAAAAAAAAAAAAAAGAAAAGAAAAGAAAAAGAAAAAAAGAAAGAAAGAAGGCGTCGATGATAAATCACGTCGCGCTCGATGGTTGGACAGAGCTCTCTATAAATTATCGAAAACGCGATATTGCGTAATTTTCGACTAACGCAATATTCGAGTAAAGTGTATAAATTATAGGGAGATTAACGATCGGTAATGGTACGCGGTATGGAAAATAGGATTCGTTTCGATCGACGAGTACCACCGAGGTTGATGGAAAGTTTGTAGAGTACAGCGGGAATGGCGTGCAAACGGTAACGTAATGGTAACGTAACGTTGCGCAATGGTAGGCGAAATATCAAAGAGAAATGTTTCAGACGAATGCTCGCAATTCACTTCCACGTATTTCTATATATACGTGTTTTTCTAAGTTTATACGAGACACCCTCTCTGTGCGTGGATATTGCTTCCTGGAAATTTTCATATGTGACGGCACGTTGTGCAACATCTATCACACCCCGTATACTCGAACTTCGTAAACAGGATGAATAGATATGCGTCGTCGATGGATTCGATAAACGTAAATTTCAAAGAAAAAAGACAAATAGACTTTTAACTTTTTCATAACGTCATTGCTCTTGTACGAAATAATAATTTGGAGTTGTTGGACGTTTGGGAATGTTGAGAGTACGCTTCTTTCGTGAAACTTTTAAAATTAATGAATATTTCGATATGGGCGACGAAAGATAAGAACGAAAGATAGATAAAATAGAGTGCCCGAATTAGATAATCGATATCTGTTGTTTCCTTCGTTCGTGTGCACGTCTGTACAAATAATATTGTACATGTGATTCAAATATAAAAAATACAAAAAAGAAAGGGGAAAAAAAAATGAAATCATTGACAATTCGATTTCAAAATTAATTTCAAGCATCGAGAAACTTTCTTCCTTAGAAATGGTACCAAAAACCTTGACCTTGATGCAAAAACTGGAGTACCTCATCCCCTTTCACACCTCGTATTCACAAGCCCCTTCAAGTCTACTTCTGTAATAATGATACCCACTGCTTATCACCATCCGACCAACAGTGGTATCAAAAACCTTGACCTTTGTACAGTCTCGAGTGGCCCTTTTCTTCCCACCTTTTATTACCCACTCTCACCGAAAACTCTACAATCCCAACTCTACTCTATTCACCACTCTGCTCTACGAGCGAACCCTATCAATCCTAAATCCAAATTTCTCGTCCCAAAAAAACCGATAATTCAAAAAAAAGAAAAACACGAATTCAGCGGAATTCATTGGTCCAGCAAAATTACCGGCTGTTGTTATTAATTTAAAAAAAAAAAAAAAAGAGCGAAGGTACAAAATCACGGACGATCGATCCAGCGGGGGATCGTCGAAATTCGAAAAGAAAAAAAGCGGAAACGGAAAATGAGAAACTCACCGGGTTGTTGGTGAGCGCCGAAGTGGACGCAGCGGTAGGATGATGATCGTAATCCAGGTAATCGTCCCGCACCCTCTCCACGTCGTCCCTGTCGTCCCTGATGTCCCTGTCCCTGGGGTAATCCCTGAAATCCCTGGGGTCCCGGTCGCGTAGGTCCCGAAGGTCGCGGAAGTCGCGTTGTTCTCGGAGGTCGCAACGGCTCACGTGGTCCCGTTCACCGCGAAGCTGCCTCGACATCGCCGTCGGCTCCTCCTCCTGCGAGTCGAGCAGCAGCTGCTCGGCTCCCCCGCCACCTCCTCCACCACCGCCTCCGCCACCTCCAGCACCACCTCCGCGTCGGGCGGGATAACGCCGGAGGTCACACCATCCTACCTCGTCCCCCGCCCCTCCGGCGACCTCGCCGCGGGGCAACCGAGCCGTGCCTGGGGCCCTCACCACCGATCTGCCTCGAACCTCCTGCCCCCGCGGCCCCTCGGGGGGCTCCACCACATCACACCCGAACGCTACGCTTTTTGGACCCCTCACGACCCAACTCTTCTTCTTCCACTTACGATTCTACGCCACCCTCCCCTCCTCCGCGATTCTTTTCTTTCCTTCCGATCTTCTCTCTCTCTCTCTCTCTCTCTTATTTCTCTTCGTTTCTTTTTCCTTTTTTCCTTCCTCCTCGCTCTTTTCGATTCTTCTTTTCTCCTCTTCTTTGGAGGAGCTTTTTTTTACAAGATTTTCAAGATCCTTTTCAGAGCGTTTTTGTCTCTCGCAAGTAGAAGATTATTATTTGCTATTTGCTCGCTCTCACGAGGCGAGTGGGCGGCTAGAGGCGACGAAGCGGCAGTGGAGAAACGGAAGTAGCGAGAGAGTGGCGGCTGAAGATGACGCGCTTCGAGTGTAAATAAATCTGTAAATAAAGGCGGATTGAAGGGATTAATACGGGATCGATCGAAACGTTTGGACGTGATTGGAGAGGTGTTCGAGATGTGTGCGTGTGTGTGTGTGGCGAATTTTGATTGCAAATTGGTTGGCTGATTGATATTTGAATTTATTGTGATTTGGATTGGATTTAGATTCACGGATATTTTTAAGTTAGGAAAAATATTTGTTATTTTATTCGGTATGGTGGATGAAAAAGTTGTCACGACGATATAACGCGTTTTATCGGTCAAAGGTTGATGGGACAGATTAACGATTGGAATAGTTTGCCGCGCGAAAATATCCGTGGATATATTTTTATACACACACACGCGCGCGAAGAAGAGGCGAGACTATTCGATAAAGGGGCCTATAGTTCTCACAGCCTTTGGCGTAACACTACCGCAACTACGTAAGATGTAAATTCAATTTTCACGCCGTTACCATACGTCGCGACGGATAATTCAATTTAAATTTAGTGAGCCAAGCTATTTTGACACAATGACACGTGTTCCCCCATTGTTTCCTCGTGTATTCTCTATCCAACGTCTTCGTCAATGTCTTTCGTAGTTTACGTTTCTTGCTTGGATCGACAAATTGATGTTTTCGTAACCGTAACATATCGACGCAAACTGTAATTCAAAACGATTTAAATAATATATAAATATACATATTGAACACTTTCAAATGTGTAACTCGATTAAATTTTTCGAGCAAATTTTCCGGGAAAATAATTTTCTTTCTAATATCACAAAAATTTCATTCACAAAACGGCCACAAATTTTATCAAACTGTTACCTCAACGATCGTTGCAATATTATTAGCTATGCCAACCTCGACTCGTTAAATCGATGACCATTAATTAAAGTGTCACCGTTGGAAGACGAAGACCATTGATAGTGATAAACGTGGAACTTCTCTCTGCCAAGGTCAGACCCGATCATTCGAAAGTTATGGCTGCTCTCTGCATCGCTACCTCGAGTGGTTAGCGCAAAACGTGACGTGTCTCCCGACCACGGTTATACTAGCTCGACTAGCAATACTCGAAGAGAGAGAGACGCGGAAGGAATGCGTTGCGAGGCGCGAACTGGCATGAAATCAAACGATAAACCGGTGCGTAAACCGTCCTCTCCGACGTTCCAGCCTTTCGAAGGAGAGAGGGTGGCAACGAAGCTCGGCCCAAGGTGGGGTGAGTTGAGGTTAGGTCACGCCGCAGACCGCGAATGTAGGGTTGTGGGTCGCGCCCGGTCGAGCTCAGCTGCGCTGCGACCCAAAGGGGTTGCGGTTTGTCTCTGCTCAGATACGACCATTAAACCGTCCCCTCTATTTCTCGAGGAGAAAGATGCTCTAACGAACCCTCTCTCTGTAATTTTCCCCCCTTTCGATCACCACCCCTTACGATCTTTTCACAGGCTATTGCGTAAAGGAGCGCGTTACGCGACAGTAGAATGTGACGGTCACGAGTCAGACCGAGAGTCGGACGCGGTGACGCGTCGACTGGGTATCGTAACGGTATCGCCGCCTTATTTTTCCAGATAATTCGATTCCTCAAACGAGAGAATACGGGGAAAGGATCAATCCATCCTGTGTTACGAGCCATAATTCGAAACGCACGAGCGTATGGACGGGACACCGTATGGAAATTGTGAAGTAAGTAACCACGAAGCCACGTCGTATCGTGAAACTTACTCGATCCTTGTACGTCCGACCCAGTATGTCTCTCGGTATAGCGAGCTTTTCCAAAGTCAAAAGACGAGCACACCACTGGCGGATCACACTTTCGCGCGCGGCTCACGTCCCACCGCGAGCGATTAACCCGAATAACGCGTTCGACGATGGTTGTTACAGGGGAAATTAGAACGAGGTTTATTCGCGACCCGAACGACGGATTTCCGCGTGGACGATCCGGCGGCAAGAAAGTGTCCACGACGTCGAAACGACGGTGACGGTTGGGGCCGTGCTCGCGTCGAC
>NW_006263358.1:1476150-1480531 GCF_000469605.1 Apis dorsata | reverse complement strand
CTGCTACCGCGGCTCGCGCTACCTCGGCCGGTCTCGGTCGGCCTCGTCCTTAGTCGGTCTTGCTCGGCTCTTGTATCGTGACGTCGCGCGGGGACGTGAAAACCCCGGCTGTCTAAAGTATCGATCGCATGCGCCAGCGCACGCGAGCTACGCTGCGGCGCGTCAACACGCGCCTTTCTCCACTGGCGTGAGGGTTGCTCGACACGTGGTTGCGTTTCCGATCCTTTTCTTTTTCTTAATCTCACCTTGTATCGGCGATAGAGATTGGCTCGATCGGATTGGTGGGTGAAAGTTGGAAATGATTTGGTGGAAGTTGGGAGGAGAGCCGTTCGATGAGATGAGCTGGCGATCTTCTGGGATCGCAGGGTGTAAGTGTCAAGGGATGACCTTGCTTTGAACCGCATTCATTGTAACAGTAACGCCTGATAGCCTTGTATATGGATATTCCTGCGGTATAATATGGATATCGAGATTCGATTGATGAATTTTAATTTTTTAGGAATTGTTGAAGATTTATATCGTCTATTTATATAAATAAATAAGTAAATTCGTGAGAGGAGATAGATGATTGGTTATGGAAGAAGAATATATTCGATATCTCCTGCAGTTCCATTCAATTTCTCTTATTGTTTCTTTTCATCATTTGAATTACAAATGTGGTGTACAGAGAAACAGGAGGACGATGATTTCGATGATGCTTCATCGATGGATAATCATATCGCTGGAAGAGACTTTCGTATCGTACGATGAATTAACGATGAACTTTCGTTAAACGTCGCTTTTGTGGCGTGTTTTAAGTTTCAATTTAGAAGTAGCGTTGTCGAGTAACGTAAGAACTGACGATTAAAATAAATTGCATTACAAACATCGTTATTGCAATTGACTCTCGTTGCACTCGTGTAATCTATTTCCAAATGACTATGCGTTGTTAAGCTGAGTTTGTCGTGAAATAGTCATTAAAAGCACCGTTTTCGTTTAATTATATGTAATTAACTTACGCTTAATGCAACGGTCTGAGTTGAGTGAAAATTAATACAATTATTGATTGTTGTAATTAGTTAAATAGATTCATACATAGAATCTATGTTCGTAAATAATCGATGACAACGAGATGCCAAGTTTCACTCGATCGTATCTAATTCTTCGGTATTCGAAGTTTATCGCGTCGAAAAGGAATAAAACCACCCCCTTCGATCGATAGTCCCGACATCTGCCGGAGGGTAGAAGAAGTGTCATGAAAGTAAGTACACTTGCAAAAGAAGAAACGCAGATCTACAGTTTTCTACGAGAGAAACACTCCCCTCATGATTTCATCCCGTGATTTTGTTTCTCTTACCGACCTGCAGTGATAACACTCGAGTTTATCCCAACTTCAACTTTCGATGAAGATAGAATTCTATTTCAAACAAATAGCCACGTTCTAATAAAACGTTATTGATCGTAAAATAAAGTACTACGAATTGAATGGTAACAGCGTGAATACCTATGCAGTGCTGCATGCTGGTGGCTGGAATCAGAACATCGTCTTTCTCTACGATAATTGTTTAAATTGGTCGTTTAAAGACGAAGTGCTCGTTTATGATTCTTTAAACTTTTATACACAACGATTGACATCACAGTGGAATTAAAGAAATCATCATTCCCATCATTGGGGTAGTGGAATAATTAATTAATCAGAGTTTAAACGAACGTCTTCATTGATATCTCTGATAACGAAAGACTGCTAGCGAAATACAGTCCACGAAACGAAGCCCACGAAAATTCCATTCCATAAATCTCTAAAGAAACCAACAAGCTTCCTTCTAACATACCCTTGATACCTAGACACCCTATACCACACAAAAAAAAAGAAGTTTTCCCTCCAAATGTAGAAGCATCCCTCGAACTTTCCCCTTTCGCGCTCCTCCTCCTTTCTCTCTCAAAAAAAATAACCCTTTTCCGCTACCTGTTCTAGCGCGTTATCCAATCATCGATCAACCGCGACAAAGGATCGTCTGTCTGATGACAAGAGCAGGAGCGTGGTGACTTCCGGTCGGAAGTGGCGTTCCTCCATCATCCGTGACAACGCGTGTACCGAGCGAGCCAGTTGTCGGCCTCGTATCGGCGCGAGTCACCGCGCGGCGACGATGCTACACTCTTTTCAGCCGACCACGTTCATCATCCCCGCGGCTACGCCGTAAGGTGGCAACGTTGCTCTCGCGCGAGAGAGGTTCGTAGTCAGGCGCAAAGGGGCAATGCTACCGCTCGCGCCAACAATACAACGCTGGTAGGGGAACGTGTATGTATAGAGCGGACTCTAGAAGCGTGTTCGAGTTTCTGGTGGGAGTGAGTCGTCTAGCACGAGCAGAGAGGTTCGGGGAGATGTGGTGGGGGCAAGTCAACAGCCGATGGTGGGGATGGAATACCGGGTAGCGCGAGAGGGAAGCCGATAGCGAGAGCAGGAGAGAGTTAGATGGTGGAGAGGGAGCGAGAGGCCGCCGAAAGCGCATAGCGGCCCATAATTCGGTGCGCCGCCCCGCAATCAGGTTCGTGCTCGATGTTTCTAACCGCCTCGCTCGTCGCAACCGGGAGAGAGAGACGGTAGTGCACGTTTTTACGTTTGTTCGTCAGCTACGTTTGACTAAGTACAGTCCGGGATAGAACGGAGCACGTCTCGCGCGCTCTATTTTTCTATATTTTTTTGTTCTCTTTTCTCGGTTTACCCGTTCTTTTCCACGGCGGATCGTAATCTCGTCGCTCGCGCGTCCCTCTTGTTTATTTGTCCGATAGATACGCGGCTGACAGAGACGCTATTCTCTCGGGAATCTTTAGTTTATACATATTTCGTATCGTCGTGTGGAAAAGCCGGAAAGGCTTGTCGAAGGCTACGTTTGTCTATCCGGGGGATACGAAGGACTAACGAGTGTGAGGGAAAGCCTGTTAAACACACACGGAAAGGAAGAAGAAGGAACGCAGTGGCTCGCCGGTGTAGACTCGCAACAGAGAAGAGCGCGCGTCTCGCTGCCAGTCAACCAGTCGGCCATTCAGTCAGTCAGTCGATCATTCAGTCAGTGCCGGTTCTACACTCCGAACGTTTTCTTCTCTCTGTCTGTTTATATTCAGTCCCGAGTTCCTCAATGGTGGCTGTCTCGATGTGTTTTGCTGGCAACCAACGATAATCCTTTGTCTGTAAGTGAAACGAGAAACGGGAACACGAAGAGAACCGATCGAAAACTTGGATCCTATTGGTGGTGTTGTACGATTTTTGTGTTCCATCGTTGAAGACACAAATACGCACGAAGTACACGATATCCCTGGCCAAAAGCTCGGAAGGAAAATGTGCCGCCAACGGACACGGCCAGTGAATTGATAAATTTCATACGTGATGATTTTCTTACGTTAGCAATTCGTTGATTGTTGGTGATGATTGTGCTGGTTCGCTATGTACACGCCTTCACGTCGTGAGCGTCGTCGTTAAAAAAAAGGAGGAAGGAGGAGGGAGCCTTTTCCGCCGATTCAAACGTCCATCCTTAAACATCTCTCGTCGTGTCTTTCTTCCCTTGGTCCACGTATAGTCACGTAAATATATAAAACAGATAAAGAAAAGAGAGAAACGAAAATGGAACACATGCATGCTCTAAAATCGCGTCTCGAGCGCACGTGCACACACGTGCACGAAGAATATGAGCGTGTTATGGCCGCGACGCGCTACACCGCTCTGATTATTAACGAGTTATTACCGCGATACTAATTAAGTTTAATCGCAAGGCCGCCGTTCGTTAAAGTTAATTGCACGATCGACCACGGCCCACGTCGTTAACTACGCCGTCACTGCTCTCGCTGCGTAGTCATGCCTTTATAGAAATTACGTGGACTCGACTTCGTGAGTAGGACGCGCGAAAATCCTTGCTTGTAGTCGCCATTTTTTTTTTTTCCCTTCTTCTCTCCGCGCGATACACCTTCGAGATTCGTGTTTAAAATTACATCGAAGAATTCTTCCGCGATATTGGATCCGTGGTCGCAGTATAATCGTGTTGCAGAGTTGCGTGAATTGCAATTGCACCAGTTTGTGTCACGAGGCTCGTGTTTCTCGCGGTTTCGAGTCCACACAGTAGCCGTGTATCATTTTATCATCGTCCGTTTATATACGTACGATCTGTAAGTAACGCGTTTTTGCTCTGATCCATAGTTGATGAGTTTAATTCTCTAGTCTTTTTTCATCTGTGTCTCCAGCGGAACGATCGTATCGTAATCGTTCTCGCTCGAATGACTCGTCCGTTAATTTGTTTGCCGCCTTGCCTACCGTTTCTTAGCCGCGTTACGTCGCCAATCGTTTCTCCAAATCCCNTTTCCACTCGTTCTGATTAGACTTTATTATTCCAGCTCTTAAAAGTACGTTCCT
>NW_006263358.1:1472935-1476084 GCF_000469605.1 Apis dorsata | reverse complement strand
TTTTTTTTTTCACTCGCTCGAATGATTAATCGATGAATTTAATTGTTTGAATTTAAATCGTCTATGAAAAGATTGTGAACGAGTTTTCACGATCGTGTGATTCTTAATTAATCTCAATTTGATACAGTCTGTTTTCTTGCGAATCGATTGTTGATTATTTCTTGATAAAATTCAAAGAGATTTCTTTGATTATTTTATATGTAGATCTTAAGCTCTGTACATATATTTCGTCATATAAAATTTCATTATTGGATACTTCGATTTGCTGAATTTATTAAACTTTTTAAAGTTTAAAAATTTGAGTGAGAATTGGAGCAAAATAAAGTAAATCGAAATGAAGAGTGAAATTCTTCGTATTTTAACAATATTTTCCAAATTCCAAGTTTCGAGTCATAGGTTTCCTAAAATGATTCATTAGCCATTACATTAACATAGTTAACATATTTATCGAATGATTCCTCGATTTTCTATCCCCACCGCGATCGGTCGCCGAATTTCGTGTCCCTTCGGTTTTATATTAATGCAGGCCGGTTCCTATGCACATGTCACAAGTAGGATTCCAGACTAGGAATTTGTTTCAAGTTCGTAGGCCGTTCGTTGCGACACGCACACGCATCGTATATTGCGTGCGACGCGTGTGATCAATAAATCGGGCTGTACACCACGTACACTAACTCATCGCCGCGTGTACGCACGTGACGTGCACACTGTTCCAGTCCTAAAACGCACGGTCTAAACGTACAACACCGCTCCTTTTCAACTCGAGCAACAATGTATCAAAAGCAGCCAGGTCAGAACGTTCGTGTGGAAAAATTTCTTGAAACGACGTCCTCCACCGCGTGGACTATGTCACGCGTCTCAAGATTTTGTTATTATTACGCATTTGGTTGCTAGGAATCCGTCGACGTAGGATTTTTTTTTTTTGATTTTAAGTAACCTCTCTTGGAATCGAAACATTCCACTTGTAAAGCGTAGAATTTTATTATAACGTGGCGTGATATTTGATTGCATCTCTCGATTTTTTATTTTTATTTATTTATTTATTTATTTTTTTTTTTCATTTTTCTATGCTCATTATTCTCTCTGGATATTACATTTTATCGAGTTGAACTTGTTTTATAATATTAACGGTTTAGAAGTACGGTTTGCAATTAAAGTTTCTGATTAAAGTTTCCTCTAAGTATTTTCATTTAAAGTTCTTAACTAACTGTGAATGTAATACTCGAATTTTTGTATCGCCAAGGCAACTATGATTTCACAGTAATTGTTCTTATTAGAATTTTTGTCAGCGTTTACCGTACACTGGCTCACTTTCTCCTTGGCCTATCATCTTATAACAGGCTTCCCGTCGTGTTTTTGATAAATTCGATACGAAACTTCCTGGACGCACGGGATGTTGGACACGTAACAAATGTACGCATACGTATTATCTCGGCAACTAGTACACAACTTACGCCGTGCTCATAGGTCGAATTTTTTTCCTCTATTAAAATCTTTCCTCGAACCAACTCTCTCGACGTATAAATAGAAATCGATATTTCGAAGGTAAATTTTAATTATAATCTTGTGAGGATTCGTTAATCAACCTCATAAATGTAACCGTGTAAATTTATTTTCAATTTTAAAATAAAAAAAAGAAGAAGAAGAAGAAGAAGGAGAATGATCGGAAAATTTTATTTTATAAACGTTTATTTCATCCTCCATTCTTTCTCTCCTTCTCTCTTTTCACTTTTTTTTTCTGACGATGAATTTGCAAGGTTGATTAACGCCATGGCTCACACTAGAAACGGAAATCCCCCGAGCCAATGTCTTTCCACATGGCGGCCGATGGTTATTTGATCGATACGAGCCCTCGCTCTCTCCGCTTTTCACCGTGAGCATTGCGACCCTTTTATTAATGACTGACTCACACGCATCTCGATAAGCCGCGATAGTCACGAGCCTCGCATTTGGGAACGTTCCACGCACACGAAGGTCGTATCTTTTCGGGACGATTTATTAAGTACTTTACCATTGCCGGGTACTATTCTCCCTTCGTACGATTCTCAATTCCATCGATCGTGCGTACCATTCGAAAATGGAATAAAAAGAAGGAGAGGAATGATTGTTATTTTTAAAATGCTCAGTTTATCTGGATCGATTATCGATCTTCTAATTCTGTAATTCTGTTAACACTGTGACGAAACAAAAAGAATCATGCGACGTAAGAATTAAATGCTCACGAAATATACAATGTAGAAATCGTGTTGCAAATTTTTCAATTGTTCAATGTTGATAACAGTTTTAATCTATCGCGACATTAATCGCTGATTTTTATCGTTCCCACGATTCGTGTTAGATAGGGATCGACGTGTACGGTCTTTTAAGCGCAATTCCCATATTTAAATACACACTTTCTTAAATATTTATTAGAATATATAGCGTACACTTTTATAACAACCTCTTAGAATTTACCATGATTCATTTCAGAATTCTGAATCATGGCAAATTTTAAATTCAATAAACTCTATCGATAATAATAGATCCGCGATAGAAAATTGAATTCAATTTTATTTTAAATATGATTTACGATACTCTGTATCGATAAACGAGAATAGGAATAGATCCGCGAGAGAAGATTGGAAAAATTTTAATAATTTGTGAAAAGACGCTATACTTTTTCTTCTAAAATTTTTAAAAAATTTCCAATTCCTATTTCGAATATCGAATTCAATTGGAAATCACGGCGGATTTGAAATAATTTTATCCTGTATCGATAATAGAGATTAGAATTGGTTCACGATAGAAAATTGAAATATAAGCGGTACACGGTGGCAAAGCGGAGCAAAAACAGTGCAAATTAACCGAATTATGGAAGCGTCACGTTTGCTAATGATTTATGCGCGACAATGTGCCGGTAATTGGCAACGTGCACGCAGCGAGCGACGCGCGGCCTGTCCACCGATTAATTAATGAATTGACGGGCACGAGATTGCGGCCGCAAAATGATGTACATACATTCGTCACTGGGAGACGGTCAATTGTCGGTGCTGGAGCGCAAACTTCGTCGTTTGTCACCGTTTGTCGCCATTTGTCGCGGTTTGTCGTTCTTCCTTGTCGTTCTGCGCTTTAAAAACAATTCTTAAGCCGCGTTCTCATTGATGCGTTCA
>NW_006263358.1:1470435-1472773 GCF_000469605.1 Apis dorsata | reverse complement strand
TTTTTTTTTTTTTTTTTTTTTTTTTTTTTTGTGAAAAAAAGCCGATTGTGGGATATTTCTACGCGTTTTTAGTGCTCTAATTGGCAAGAAGAGAATTGCTCTATCGAGTGTTAATCGTTTAATTTTTGAAGGTAAAGGATTTTTTAATAAATCCAGCCGATCAGTTTTTGGCTTCAATAAACATTAGCATGGTTCGTTCATTTCATTGTTAAAATAAAATCCATATATTTCTTTTATTGGTAATGTTTCATTGTTGCTTCATCGAAAACGTAACTTCTCTCGTATAGTATATCGTAATCGTTCTAGTATCGTACGAGGAAAAAATAGATGCAAAAGAAAAGTTTCTTCCTTCTTAAATCTCTCCTTGGATATTTAACCGACAGCAGGAAGTACATTTTCGAACCGATATATCCGATCGATCGACCATATTAAGAAAAAAAAAAAAAAGAAGAAGATAGAAAAAGGAGCATTTCAGGCAGAGCACAGGGACTAATAAATAGAGGAGGTGATCGCGCGATGATCGAATAACGCAATAAAAAGATAATTACTGGAAAATGGAAGCCAATAATGGCCGGGTATAAAATTTTATAAGCGGACGAAAACGTTTCGTCCAACGTTTCACGTCAACGTTTCTTCTCTATGGTTTCTCTATAATCCATTGTTACAAATTTTTTTTCTTCTTTTTCTTTTTTTTTCCATCCTCCTCCATTATTCTAGCCTGTGCCCCGCTCCGAGAGTACATTTTTCGGGGTACTCGTAAAATCGACCGGTTTCGAAAGCGATCTTCGTAATTCCAATATACCCGTCTCTCCTACAACTCTGAACATAGTTAATACATAGTTTGCTCGTAAAGTACGTTTTTCGGGGTCAGCCAGTGGGCCCTGGAATTGTTTTAGAGAGCGGACCAAGCGGCGAACCGCAATGAGATAACAGAAATTAAGGGTTCTAGGGAACCGTGGCTACGTACCTGGCTCTACGGTTTGGAAAAACACGTACACACTCACACGAAAATCTCGCTCCTAGTCGTGTACATACGTACCTGCTGAGAGGCCGAGAATGGGAGCCTCGAGGGAACGTAGCAGCTGGCCCGATAATTGCGCCGGCGATATTATTAATGGTCCCAAAGATTTGCTTCGGCCCGGAACCCAGGTAGACGAGCTGGTACTGTACTTGCCACGCTCCGCGCCCATCTTAATCCTCGTCTGCTACGTGAAAAATGTACAGGATGTAATC
Source organism: Apis dorsata (assembly GCF_000469605.1). NCBI lineage: Eukaryota > Metazoa > Arthropoda > Insecta > Hymenoptera > Apidae > Apis > Apis dorsata. Next base: position 1,471,540 of record NW_006263358.1, on the reverse strand, counting down.
GTGCACAATGATACTTGGCTTGGATTTCTTGGGATTTTGTGCGAATAGTATTCTTTTTTTCTCTCTCTCTCTCTTTCTCTTTCTCTCTTTTCAGTCATCTTTGTAGCGAGAATTTTTCGAATTTTTCATCCCTTTCTCGATTCTTTTTAAATCCAGATTCTCGAAGGATCGATTATTTTTAGATTAGTAGAATCGTAATAATTCTATTAATTCTTAGATCGTTGTTTATTTCAGTATTTTATCATCGTGTATAATATATATTACGTGGAGGAGATTATTAATACGAAAGAATGAGAAACACTGGTTTAGATCATTTTAGAATAGGTAAAAATACTGGAAGTATTTTTTTCAGAGATGAGATTTATGGTGGGATTTTTGTTTTCAAATGTGCGCATGTTGGAATAGAAGGTTGATATCTGTTTTGGAATAAATTGTTGATTTATAATACATACACCCTTATTTAAATATTTCGAGATAAAGTGTATTAGCTGTTTGAATAAAAAACATGATTTATATTAAAGTTTTATTAAAAAATAGAAGATATTCCAAGACTTGCGAATAGGAATGTATATCAGATAAATTCTTTCTCAAGGTGGTTATCAAAGATTACTCAGAACCTGAAATAATTTACAATCATCAAGGCTATAGATACAAGTAATTCGTTTCGTTAATCCTGAAAGCTTTCATTTATCGTAAATATTCTCGATATTGATGATTGACCGAAGATAAGATTCTGCAATATATTGTACGATAATAAATAAAAGTAACGATTCGAAGAAAATCGCGCAGATATTCCACGAATATTTCCAAACAAAAAAAAAAAATAAATAAAATAAAATAAAATATCGTATAAACTTTCTAGAAGCGAAGAAACTCGATAAATCTTCGACAAAGACATCCGTGCAAATTTCCACGGATATTCTATAGAGATCCTAAACGAACAAGGGAAAAAGAGAATTCTTCTCGGTTCTCCTAAGAAGGGTCAGGATGTAGGAGGGGGTCCAAGAGAATGTTTATTTTCGGGCGCACAAATGGAACGCTCGAACTGCACACTTTCATTACAGCTTTACCGAAAAACTTCACGTTCTCTGTGCGTTTCCACTCT
>NW_006263358.1:1468940-1470177 GCF_000469605.1 Apis dorsata | reverse complement strand
CCACAGCTTGGTGGTACAGCTTCTTCCTCCATCGCCATCCCCCCCCTCCTATAGCCGATGGTCCTCTGGATATTTTCTCGTTTTCCAACTTCCAACGTGGTCTGCGTTCCGTCCGTTTCGAGGACTCTCGTTGAAAAGGTCGAGTAATACGAGTCAACGTTATGGCTCTCCCCCCTTCTTCTATCCTCCCCCTCTTTCCTCCCCCTCGGATCTAACGTACACGTGTACACACCCGCAAGAGGAGTACGGCTCGCCACGGCACACCCACCGTCGTGAAAATCCATCGTTTTCACTTTCGTCGAACCGACGAAAAAAACTTTCACCGTATCGATTCCTGCGCGGCATTCCTGTCCAGGGAACGACAGACACTTGACTCTTGAACCGAAACGGAATCAAGGACGTTCGACGACGTGTTTCATTCATCGTACGTTTCCTCGTCCTCTGCCGCGTGGCCGGATATTCCTTTTTAATATTTAAGCCGCGTGACGTGTCAGGTCCCTCGAGGAGGGGAGGGCCGCGAAGAAAATCACGCATTCCCCATTCCCGCGAATACATTTCAATATTTAGGAACGATGCCTCCCGACTGCAAACGTTCCTCTTGCACGGTGTTCTTTGAATAATTTTCGAAGCGGAAACATCTCGCGATGCGTGCTGATTTTTTTCTCCACATACGTACCAATAGATATACGTAGCAATACGCGCAACAGTGTTCTTGAGAATATGTTCGCGAGATCTTTTTTTTCTTTTTTTTTTTTTTTTTTTTCGATGGTTATATGTAGATTATTTGCTAAGAGATTGGTTCTGTTTGGACGTGTATCTATCGCTGATGGAGTTATTCGTGCCAGTTGAAACGGCTTTTCTACGTTTGTAGTTTGAAAAAGAGTATTTCGTTATCGGGGAATTTTCTCATCTAATACATTACAGATAATACGCCGCCAACTATCTGTTTTCTTATCGTGATGCATACACGATTCACTTTTTTTTTTAAATGGTCGACACAGCGAAATCGATTTAATTTTACACGAGATAAGGATATTACGTTTATGCATGTGAAATGTCTTCTTTCTATATTTTTTTTCTTTTTTTTAAATAAAACTTTGGACGTATTGTAATTATTCGTTTTTCTCGTCGAACAAAACTTATCAGAATATTTCCTCCTTTTTTTTCATCTTGAATCGTGAATTCTTTAATTTCACGATTCTTTAATTCTACTCTCGAAACTTCCCATTCTCCAACC
>NW_006263358.1:1463849-1468906 GCF_000469605.1 Apis dorsata | reverse complement strand
CGAGCCAAAAAAAAAAAAAAAGAAAGAAAGAAAGAAATGACCACAGCAAGAAACATTGACAAGCTTCCGATCGCTTTTTACCATCGAACAGCACAAATCGCTCGCAGCTTTTCTTGCTCTCTCAGATCTCTTTTTTCCTTTTTCCCTATCCGTCCTTGAAATCTCCGTCCAACAACGAGCGCATAACGGTCTCTCCTAGAGATGGGATCTGTCGCGATCGACGATGAAGATATCTTCGCCAGAGCCATTGATGTCCTCTGGATCTGGAATCCGAATGCGGTCGATCATAATAGTCTCGAGTAGGTAGAGGGCGGAGGAGGAAGAGGTATCCCCGAGGAGGCGGGAGGGGGGCTGAATCGAGAGCCACACCTCGAATTCGCGGCATTCCTGATACGTGTAGCCAATCTCTTCTAGCTCTCTCGCCTCGAGATCTATCCGTGTCGCACTCATCCCTTGGCACGCTCCTTTCCATCTAAAGGATCGATCGATCCATCGATCGATCGCGCACGCGTGCATTTCCTGCTCGCGCATAAAATACCGCGAGCCGTTGGTTATCTGGTTGGCCGGTCGTTAGCCCGGCCGTTTTTTCACGCCGCGGAAAAATCGGTTCGTGCGGATAATAATCGTGAACTATTACGTATTACGGATTATGTACACGTTGCGAGGCGATGAATTATCGTTCGATCGATAGAGAACGTTTTTTCTTTTTTCTTTTCATTACGAGGATACATTGGGAAGAATCTTATGTATTTTTCCTTTCGCTTTTTACATTGAAGTTCCTTATTTTTTTGGTTGGTAGATTGCAGATAAATTGCGAATTAATCCGTATAGAAGATTGTCTCGTTGACCTTTGTACGTCCTTCTGTCTAGAAAAATTACTACTTCTATTTCGAACAAGGTAGATTTTTTTTTTTAGAATTAAATTTTAGAATTAATTCTATCTCTTTTATATATATATTAAAATTATTATATCTTAATATATGGATAAAAGTTGTGATTATTCGAGGATTAAATTAATGGAAAGATTATAGCGAAATAGAGAAGTGTTGTTTGGATTATTTGAATGTTAGGAGAACGAAGCGATTACGAAGGAATTGCCCAACCATACGAAATTGGCCAGTCACTTCGCCTTGAAAATCGTATAGTAAGTACGATAAATTACCAATGACGAATAAAAAAAGAAATTCGTCGAAAGTAATCGGCGATCCTTGAAGGTAAACACACAGAATTTCGTGATCGATACGCAGCTCGCGTGAATAATCAAGCCTTGCCGGTCGTAATACCGGCCATTAATCGATCTCAACTTTGTCTTTATCTACGGACAACGTTAATCGTTTGATAAGAGTCCCTCGATTACACGTATCGGTTATATATGTCTGAAGGAAATGTAATTATTTTCGTCGCGACGGATTTCGTAGATATCGGCAACGTTTGCTCAAAGAAGTTGAGTTTATTGTTTCGATAAAATTGCACTCCCTGATGCTACGTTCTCGAAATGAAATATATTCCGATTGCGATCGAATTTTCTTCAGCGAGTCGACTAAAAACTCGACAGATAAGATTTTTTTTTCGAACGTTTTTTTAAAGAGCTTTTATAAGGTTATTGAATTTTATTTCAACTAATTATATACGCGATACCGGATCTTCTGTAAATACAAGGCGTTTCATTTTCGATTTGTTCGTACGATTGTCAATCAAAAATCAATTCATTCGTTAATTATTATAAATTTTCTGGTATTTCCCTTCGAAAACAATAAACGCGTACGATATTAACGATTATTATTTAGATAAAGCATTATCAATCTTGAATTATTGTTCCGAGAAACAAATGCATTCGTCAGTTAATTATAACAAATTATCATTCGTCATTTCAATTATTTGGGAAAAAATCTTTCCGTCTTCCGACAAAAAGAATATAATTATCAATTATCCGGTAAACATATATATAAAAGAAGGATATATATATATGAAAGAAAAGAAGAGAATCAGGAAATTTCCTCTAAAATTTTGTTTATATAATAATTTGTAATTAATAATATTTATCACGATCGTATTATCATTAACTATACAAAATGATTCTATTCGATTGTTCACATTTTTTTTCTGTAACGATTAAGAACAGGAAAGAAAAAATAAATAAATAAATTTCTAATCGATGCGTCACGTATCATGGGTGGTTAACACTCGGATCGAATGAAAAATGCGCTCGACACGGCGAGTAATCGATCTTAATACCGATCTCCCGTATCTATTCCCGCTCGTCCCCTCGCCACGGCACGCAGATCCCGCGGTTTCGCGATAAAAACGCAATATTCTGCAACCGACTGCAAGATAACGCGTTCCATATTGCAGAGAGCTAACGAGATAACAGCACTCGCGTTATTTACGTACGCGCGCGGAGCATTGTGCTGCATCACCAGCTTTTTCCCTATTTCGATCCCCCTTTCTATCCGCCATTTTTCTTCCCCGTGATATTGATTCGCGCAAAACCGGCCCCACTATTTCGATATTCAAGTTTATCTCGAAAAAGAAAAAAGAAATTATTTTATCTCGAAGGTTTCGTTTCACCTGGGATCAACCAGGATGAATTTTGTTCTTCTTCTTCTTCTTCTTTTTTTTCTTTTTTTTCTCGATGTTCCAAGAAGAAACTAAGAAAACTATCGTAGCTACATCACATAAAACCAATTGCAATATTTGATGGATGAATTTTGTTCTTCTTTTCGATACCTCAAACCTTAGGAAGGTTAATTAAGAAACAATCATCTGTATAAAACTTTTATTGCAACACTTCGATATTCAATTTTATATTGAAAAAAAAAGAAAAAGGAAAAAAATTTACTCGATGATTATATCGTTTCGTTTCACCCGGCGTCGATGGATAAATTTCGTTCGTTCCAAGAACTTAAGTAATCGTCAAACGTTCACTCGATAGAGATATGGAGGGAGACGGAACGATACACGGTGAATTTGGATGACGAAGACGAGCACGAGGCTTTAGGCACGGGGGCCTCATTAACGCATCGATTGCTAAATGTCTTCTAATTGGACGGTAAGAGATCGTGGGGAGAGCACGGTTGGTTATCAAAGGGTCGTCAACCTGAGAACTATCGAGGAAATACCTGTAAACACGAGCATATACGGGTATAGACACAGTATCACGCGTGAATCCGTGAGTCGATGGATGGAAGCCTGTTGATAAGCGCGATCACGCGATCTCTCGTTTGCGGCTCGAGTCTGGAAAAGTGTTCATGGATCAACAGGAAATTGGAAAAACGTAGATTATTAACGATTCTTCTGATTTATTCTTCTTATCTTATATTATCATCTCGATCATAGTTTATATCAACCGTGAATCGATACGACTACATAATTTCAAGAATATTCGTGAAATTATTTCGAAGGAATATTTATATATTCGTTTGAGTTACGAGTGCAAATGCAAAAATGTGATTCGGAGAGAGAGAGAGAGAGAGAGAGAGAGAGGCCGCATTTAAAATGCAAAGATTCTACTTTCATTAAAATTCAATATATTGATTCAAAGAAAGAAAGAAAAATCTTGCAAACACACGATATAAGAACAAAGAAAGAGAAGACGAAGCTCGATCGATTAAATTTCTTCGATTCCCTCGAATTCGTTCAAACGTAGAGGAAAGAAGAAGAAGAATCACAGTCGTTAACTTTCTTCCTCTTCGCGATTCCCTCGCGAATTCAAATTTAATTAGCAAGTATACAGCGAGAAGGTAATTTCGCAGTCGATCGAAAGCGCGCAATAAATTTGTCGCGTTTCGCAAATCGTTCGCAAAGCGAAAGCACTTTTGCAACGTGGTGTCGCTTAAAGTATGTTCGCGTTCTACACGGTAGAAAGCTGTTCGTAGGAAGAAAGGAGGAAAGTGTCATCGTTCAAACGGGTATTTTCGATATACGTGTACACCTGAGTTGGAACGGTTAAACGCGCGCACGTTTGAGACGAGTCGACGTTGCGGGCGACGCGGTCGGTGAAAGTCATTTGGCCGCCGGTGGTGGGCTGATTATTATGCTATCCGGGCAATCGTCATTCAATTATTACACTCGGTGACCCCCGTCTTCGCGCCGCGTAATTACGTGGATTGGAACAGAGAGCGGGCCGCCTACTGCGCCGCGCGAAATTCAACCTGTATGCAAATGATCGGCCGTTCAACGCTTTTCGAATTCAATTTGCGTACATGCGTCTCGTGTCGTTGCACGCCAAGCCTTGGAAAACACAGTATCGTTCACTGTGGCGGACTGTTTTCGGCTCAATTTTATGGCTCGAGAATCGAGAGGAAAAAGGGAGTCGCGTATTTGCGGAAGTGGATATCTGACCGCGACAGGAATTATTTACTGCGTATCTATTTGTGTATCTATTGTATTTGGAAGAACTTTTGGGGATTTTTCTTTTTCTTTTTTTTAACTTCGAAAAAAAAATTTATATTAGGAATTGAAGATCTTTTCGAACCGATCAAAGTCGGTCGATTTTGTTTGCTTTTTAAGCAGCCTATATTTATATTTATTCGTTTAAAAGATTTACATCATCGAAAAACGGTTAAACCTTGAATTCCCTTTAGAAAGAGAAAAAACGAACGATGAAATTGAAAAGTCGTCGGCGCAAATATTTTTTAATCGAAGTTATTTTTGTACGTTCCGATATACCTATTATTGACTGCGACTGACTTTCGAGTAGCAAGACTCTCGAGTCTCTCGTTAAACAACACGGTATTAGAGATGTCGGTCTTCGAAAGATTCGCAAATAAATTGTTGCTTGTCGCGCGTATGGAAGGAAGATAATGCTCGGCGTGAAAAATAAAAATATTTATTCCACCAGCGGCGAGGCGATAAGGTTTATTGACTCGCAATTACACCGCGTCGAATTAAATCGAATGGACATGCAAATGATGCCGAAGGTGTTGAACGGTTTACAATTTCACATCGCATTTGCATACGCCGTGAACAATGCAAAACGTGTCTGGAGCGTTTTTTTCAATTTAAAAAAACTCCGATTATTTCCACCGATGACACAAACTCGTCGGGATTTTAATTGC
>NW_006263358.1:1461213-1463246 GCF_000469605.1 Apis dorsata | reverse complement strand
CGTTTACGAACGAAAAAGATTCACTGAAGCGCATTCAGGTGAATCGTTTGCCCGTGGAGAATCGAGAAACTCGATAAAGTTGAATTGAAAAGTATTGGCACGGTGCGTGGCCAATGCGGGGAGTAATGCGATAGGCGTTGTTGACTCGCGATTATAAACGTGTTGCGCCGCACTGCAATGAGCTTTACGATCGCCCCGTTGAATATAAAACGCGGATCACGGGTTTTCGAGGAAGTTGCACGCCCCGACGTCCTTGATTCGGTTCGGCGAAATTTTTTTTCTCCCCGGGATGAATGTATTTAAACGCTCGTATCTTTTTTTTGATTTATCGCGCGCGTGTATCGCGTACATTGTGCACACTTTGGATCGTAAATAGCAGATAAAAAAGAAAAAAAATAAAATAAAATAAAGCAAAGTGGAATAAAAAAAGGGGAGAGGGGAAAGAGAAACGAACATTGTCGTCGCGATGCATGGGAATGATCGATAAAACAATCTCTCGAGAGTTACATTTTTTTTCTTTTTTTTTTCATTTAATTCTTCGATTTATATCCGTTATTAAAAAAAAAAATCTAATCGTTTCCCTCCCGATCCAAAGAATAACCATCTAAAACGAAACGTTAAAAACAATAGAGAGGAGAAATTGAAACAATTTCTAAGATAGAATTTCAAAATAATCTTCGTCTCTATCCTTCGAGAACGAGAATCTCCACTACGAATCTCGAACCTTTTGAAAAATTACGCGCATATTTATGAAACCGGACGTACCGTGAATATGATTCGTTCTCTTCTAATTAAAACGAGCAACGAACTGTGCCCAGGTACAACAGTGTATCGCGAACAGATCGAAGTATTCGAGCCACGGGCGCAAAATAACGATCGCTAATGATGTCGGTCTTCGACATTCTCTCTTTCTCCTCTCTCTCTCTCTCTCTCTCTCTCTCTCTCTCTCTCTCTCTCTCTCTCTCTCTCTCTCTCTCTCTCTCTCTTTCTCTTTCTCTTCGTTTCTGTCCGTCGATCCCATAGGCAGTGCCTCCATAAATCACTCGCTCGCCGTCAGACGTATGCAGATCATTCTCGTTCCTACCTCGGGAAAATAAGTCTTCTTTTGTGCACGAGTGTTCTAAATTACGAAACGTGTGTCTCGTTCTTCGAAACGGATCGAAGACGAAGTAATTAGCGCGTGGGTTCGAAGATCGAAACATCTGAGGAGGGGAGGGAGGGGGAGAGGAGCCCTTAATTATCTCATTCAATATTTGCCACGCCGAAAACGCGCGGTTCAATTTTCATCGAGATATATATATATGTGTGCGTGTATTCGGCTTTTGTGTTGGTTTGCGGAATCGAGCGCGATGATAGGAGAGGCGGGAGGGGGAGGCGGGCTTAAGCGCGAATACCAGACACGAACACGATCGATCGAAATATATTCAGGGACGCGCGATTCATTCATACGATATAATGGAATATGCCGGGGAACGTGCACACACGTGGAAACGCGACACGATTTCGCACGCACGCGGTCTTCTTCGCTCTTGCCGCGAAACACCTGATCGAGAATCGAGTCGAGTCGAGTGTTTGAGAATCGAACATTTTCGAGCTCGAGGCTCGTACGTGTAAACGTGGACGGAGGGATTGTCGAGTTTCTGCTTTTGAAAGGCAAAGATGGGATGGTGGTGGTTATCGTTATTAATAATACAATCTCCGTTTTTCTTCTTTTTTCTCTCTTTTTTCTTTTTTTTTTTTTCTCTCGATTAATACTTTTCGATACTATTTCTCTCTTGACGATTCTTTTCGTCAAATCGTTGTTCGATTCGAACGAGTTTTATTTTATCGCGATATCGTGCGGAACATTGTTAGGCACCACTTTTAAAAATATCCCGGCAAGTGTGATAGTCGTGCGGGTATTAATAGAGCGTAATACTATGCGCTATATTCTGTCGAATGCTATAGCGTGTGATACAAAGTTCGATGTATCAACACGAGATTGTANCTCGACACACGTTATTGCGTGATTAGTTTTTGTATATATATATATG
>NW_006263358.1:1458994-1461155 GCF_000469605.1 Apis dorsata | reverse complement strand
TGTGTGTGTGTGTGTGTGTATATTTCGGATATAGTGAAAACAGAAACTTAAGAGCTTTTTGTTAATTTAGCAAAACACGTTCTTTTCTTTTCCACGTTACGAATAAATAAATTAACAAAAATCGATATTACGAATGAAAAAACGAACTCAGAATTACGTGTCGTTTCAAAAACCGTAAAAAAAAAGAAAAAAAAAGAATCGTATCGACCATTATTTCGTGTCATTATTTCATCACAATTCGAAGAATCTCACCTCATTTTAAATCACGATATACACCTTATATATATATATATAGGTCGATCAGCTGGCCTGGCCGTGTGAATAGTTGGAATTCCGCCTCTGGGTGGCGATCGCATAGGACTCGCGGGAAAATGCGTATTTAATTTCAATATCGAAACTGAGATAACGCGCGCTCCACGCCTCGTAACGCTTTCTAGGTATGCGGTTGTGAAATCCTCTCGGCTGGTCATTATGTCAGTTTCATAATGCCGCGAGTGCTCGGAGGCGTACATTTTTGATTCCTGTCGCGTCGCAGCCCGATATTGCATCGATTTTCCTCTTTTTCTCCCTCGTGTCTCGGCCCCGCTCTTTTCTCTCGGGCAACGGAATTCTAATCCTCAGCCACTGTTGAATGGACAAAAATGGGGAATGGCGAATCTCACGATTCCTCCATGTCTCCCGATCGTTTGAAAAGTATTTCGATTCAACGGAATTTCCTCGACGTTTTGCTCGATTTCTTGAAACGATCCACCTCCCCACGTCGCGACTCGCCCGCGCGTTTTTTGATCAGCGTGGCGGTGGCTCGGTGAACGGTGCTGTAATTTAAAAGGGATCGGTGCCAAATAGACGCCAAGCATTGGCCTGTTTACAAAGTGTTATTTATCGATGATGGGTAATCGAATTCCTTTATGTTATTTCGCGTGAAATTTGATCCCACTTTTTGTAATTAGAAGCGGAAGATTGAACGTATAAATAGATGATAAATAGATGAGTTTTGTATCGATTTTCCAGAGAGTATTTCGTTTCCATTTCGAGTATTCGACACGATCATTTTTTTCATCCTCGTCCATCACAATTTTTCTAATTTTACTTCGTACACTTCGTATGATGAAAATAGAATTCAGACTCATTGAACCCTTTTCAACTTCGACATATTAAAGCGTTCTCTTTTAATTACGAATGACTCATGAAGGTTTTATCTTAGTAACAGAAGGAAGAAAGAGAGAGAGAGAGAAAAAAGGAAAAAAAGAAAAGAAAGAAAGTCTGCGAAATTTAATTACGACTCTCATATTTTTACGTCCAATTTTCAATTATAACTCGTTCGCTCACCGCTTCAATCGAGTCGGCCAATCTTTTACGTATCTTGGTTTTCTAATGTCAATTTTGTCGACCCTGTTACAAAGTAAATCCCGTAAACAACACCGATAACCGCGTTATCGTTTCGCGATATTCGTGGGATCCACGATTTTCTCTCGCCTCTCGTCACTATTATTCCTCCTAGTTTCTCGTTTCTTTTTTTTCCTTTCCTCTTCCTCTCGTCTCCCCTTCCCCCTTTTTATCCACCTTTTTCGTCCCACCAAATTTATTCTCGGATAAGGATCTAAGGGTTACGTGCTTATCTACGATTTTGACGGACGAATCGAAGATTCCAAGAGGAATCCGTGTTCGGATCGATCGTTTGTTGCACGAAGGATAAATTATTCGATGGTTGGAAAATCGCGATGGTATCGCCGGGGAGAGGACTGTGTTCGTGATGCAACTCACAAAAGAATCGACACGCCTCGTGTAAAACGTATGCGGCACGTTGACGCGTCGAAAGGAACCGGATACCATGCTCTCGAATTTTTTTTCTTTTTTCTCTCTCTCTCTCTCTCTCTCTTTCTCGTCCATTCATTCTGATCGGACGGATGCAGGAGCATCCACTTATCTCTTGGATCGAGCCGAACCGAGCCGAGAAACTGATAAAACGGACGGAGAAACTGATAATACGAAACGCAAAAGATCGATAATCCAAGGATGGAGAATGGTAATCCATTACGGGGAAGTAAATAAGTGATCATTATCCACGAATAAAATTACGAGAAGAATTACGATCAAACGCACACGCGTTTGACTACAGTGTTATATAAATTCCTTATCGATCCATCGTTTCTCGATTTCC
>NW_006263358.1:1452692-1458720 GCF_000469605.1 Apis dorsata | reverse complement strand
CCCCTCTCTCCGAACTGACTGAATGATATCCACGATTCGATCCGAGTTCGCGTCGAGCCACTGCGTTTCCTCGATTGCGCGAGGAATAAATGAACGAGTGAAAAAATTGTTGCTCGATTAATTTATCCTCACTTATCCCGCTTTTCACTTGATCTTAAACTTGAGTCACGCGAGTTACTAACTTGAAAGGTGCCGCTTGTTCGATCCGTTTGTTTTTTCTTCCTATTTTGCAGAAGAGGAGAGATCGAGGCGGGTAAATAGGCGAAGCGAGGGCGATCGAAGCAAAAGGGACGATCGAGGAGGAGGAGGAGGAGGAGGAGGAGGAGGAGGAGGAAGTGGAGATAACAAGGGCATGATAAGCAAGGACACGGGCGTTGGACGAATATCAGGTGACACGGTAGACGGTATTCAAGAAAGGTTGAGCGTCCAGGAAGGAAGGAGGAAGGTGTATCGACAGATTCGCCGTCTTGTCTCACGGCAACGGATGTCGGAATGACGCGTCGATCAAGCCGTGGCTGGGCAGAGGGTGCAAGGACTTCGTTAAACGGAAGAAAGTGATAGTCGTGGCTCGCTTCGGAGGAGGCGGAGAGGCGGAGTTCGTTGGAGAAGGGAGAGGAAGAAGAAGGAAGCGTCGGAGATCGTCGAACTTATTAGGTAACAAGATAAGGTATTTTTAATATTCTTTTTTTATTTACTTATTTATTCTCTTTCTCGAGAAAGTTGAAGGAAGCACAAATTTTAATGTTAACGGGTAAAGGAGATAATAAAACTAGTCTTGAACGGGTGTCCGTCCTCTTTTTAAAGTTGGCCGTAAAGTAATGTTTAAAGATCGAAGAAATGGAGATTCATCGGTTTGTTAAAATGAAATTTAAAACACAAATAAACGTTTCGATGTTGAAAGATATCGCGTATATATCTCGTCGTCGCGTGGATCAAAGGCTCCCAATAAACGCCACGTTATTTTCAGAAGCGATTGTGGGCTCATTGTCTCGTCACTCTCCAGCAACGGCGACGGATAACGTCCTCTCGTCGTTATCATGATGTTATCGTTATGAGATTCATCGTATTTCCTTATACCTGACAGTCAAGAATACTGTTCGATTACTTCTTCGAACGGACGAGAGGAGAATAAAATAGAAGGGATCTCGAGCGGACCAAGTAAAAAAAAAAAAAAAAAAAATCACGAAAATCACTATATAAGAGGACACAGAAAAAGGAAAAAGAAACGAGACTACCAAAGAATTTGATTCGGGGAGGAAGAGGGGTCAAAGTTAACTGACCGAAAGCACACAGTAGCAAAGGAAACAGTGATCTCGTTTAACCTTGAAGAGGAGAAAGAAGAGAGAGAAAGAGCATCGTAAATCGTAGAACGTAATCGCGCAAGGACAGGCACACGACTGTCCGTGTGGCTGTTGCGTTGGAAGGGTGCCGATAAAAGAATAGAGGGGTGCGTGGTGAAACGCGACGAGAGGGTGAAGTGAAGGTGTCCTCGTGGGGTGCCAGAGTGAGCACGATAGCACCTCTGGTGCCCTCGGCCGTGGGTCCCGAGGGGACGGACGCCATGGCGGCCTCTTCGTCCTCGTCGAGCGGCGAGCAACAGTACTCACTCAGGTGGAACGACTTCCACTCGAGCATCCTCAGCTCATTTCGTCATCTCAGGGACGAGGAGGATTTCGTGGACGTGACCCTGGCATGCGACAGTAGCAGCTTCACCGCGCACAAGGTCGTTCTCTCTGCGTGTAGTCCTTACTTCCGCCGCCTCCTCAAGGTCAGTACTTTTTCTCCTTTCGTTTCTTTCCCTTCTTTCTCTTTCTCCTTCTTCTTTTTTTTTTCTTTTTGGATTTTGAATTTCAGCCATTTTATAATACGAGGTGTCTCTCGATCTTTGCACAATTTTATTTATTTGTTTATTTATTTATTTATTTCGTGAAAATTAGTAAAAGCAACGTTAGTCACGTCGAAGAGCCTGTATTGATATTGATGAAAAAAAGATTGAGAAACGCAGGAATCAATCAAGCGTTAATTAAGAAACAGTATCGTTTGTTTCTTCAATTTATTATTAAATCGTATAGAAAATTTCGCGTCCACTCTCAATTAAAATATATTCGCGTTAAATTATAACGGCGAATATATGATTTTCCTTTTCTTAGCGCAATTTATGTATTTTTTTCAACGATGTATCGGCTATCTCTGTTTTCTCTTCGATTGGTAGAAAATAGTGAAATCGATTCGAACAGGTTAATTGTATTGCGAAAAAAAGGGATGACGTTCTCGGTGGAATTCGGCGAACGTGTTACGTTTCGATATTCTGTTTTGCCAAATTGCCGCGCGAAGTGAAATCGCTTTCGCGGGAAAAATTCGTTCTCGGTCCGCCGGTGCATGGAGAAGCAATCGTATAACAATTGTATTTTAATTTGCACGAATAATATTTGATGTTCTTCCATCGTTGGAAACTCACGAAGAATGGATATTTCGGAATAACATTTTCAATCGAGGAAAACAATGTGTTCTATTCCCCGATGCGTGGGCGCGAATTACCGTGGCAAAGAAAAAGTAATTTTTTTTTTTTTTATTTCTTTTTTTTCAACCGACCAAGACGGATAGAGGGTAGATAGGACACCGATTCCTTCGACCGCTACAATTTCCTGCAACGTCAGTCACATAAATCGCGTGTACAACATTGTTGCATGAATTAGAATCGTACCATGTTATTTTCCTTAATCAAGCCAGGATAATTGCTATCATTTCCATTGCGGTCTTTGCAGTAATAAAAAAAGAAAGAAAGAAAGAAAGAAAGAAAGAAAGAAAGAAAGAACAAACCTGTAGAATTTAATATCCATTTAATGCAAGTGAAACGAACGTGTTTTAAATACGTTTGTATCAAAACCTTCTATTACCGTTTTAAATTTTCTTGAAAATTATTCGAGAAATCGGGTATGAAAAGGCCAATTTACACCGTGCCAACGTTCTCGTGCGCATAATGCACACCCGACGAGAGTCGGTAAAATTCGGACGATTCACCCCGTTGGTGATTTCGAGAACGGAAGAAAGTAATTACGGCCACCGTGAAGGGAAGAAACGACTTCCTGCTGGATTTACATAATAAGTGGACCCCTTCGAGCGTCGTCAGTGAATTCGAATCGTTGCCCGTTGGCCAAACCATTATCGATCACTCGAACGTGTCGTCACGATATCGTCCATCCCCCTTCGAGAACCCCTCGTTTTCCCCCAATTCTTTTCTTTCTCGATCGATAGAAAGAGACTTCTAAATCGTTTCGACCTTGGATAAAACGATCGATAATCGAGACACCATTTGGAGAACGGAATTGAAATTCAGAGAATGGAAATTCAATCGGCGAATTATTTCATGTATTTTAATTTTACCCGCACTATTCGAGAGGAGAAATTTATGGAAAAACTAGATACGCGTAGATATCCAAAGAATCCCTGGTCGAGTAATGTCGAGTATCTATGGATTATTAAGCTCGATAGAATTTTTTTGCCTCGAGATATAAATCAAACAGATTGCAGAGAGAACCTACCTATTTATGCTTTCGTTTCGTTGACTTACTTAAATATACGAATTAAATACAATTTCAAAAAAAAAGAAACGTAACATTAGTTCGATAGTTTATTTAAAAATTCGCAAAATGGAGGAAAAAAAGAATAAGGATCGTTCCACATATTACATTGCTTAGCTCGGCAAGAGATCGACATCGGCTAGGCCAACTCGACTTTCTAATTGACGTGTACCGCTAATTGATTTTAAGTGTCAGTCACGGTACTACTTGCTCTTGAGCATCGAGTTAATAACGATTCGTCCTCGTGTTTGCGACACTACGTCATACGAGAGGAGCGAGAAGCAGTGTAATATCGCCGCTTAAATATAAGTCACGCGGACGATGTAATAAAAATCATGCGTTGCGCGGCCACGAAGGTGGAGTCTCTGCTCATTAACATCCAACGTTATTATACTTTCACTGGCGTCCCAGTGGCGTTGGAACGTTTGTTTAATATTCGTAGGCACGTCGGGTTGGCGATTATTATTACTCCTGGTTCTCTATGTAAAAATTGTTGAGAAAGAGAGGGAAATGGGCATCGTGGAAGGTTGAATTAAAGCCTTGCGGTACAATTGGCCAGGATTAACAGCGAGGGACGTAACGGAAGAGGATCGAAGAGGAGGAGAGTCGGCCGGTCCATGGCCGAATATTTTCGCGTCCGATTCTCGATATCGCGCGCAACGAGATAACGAGTCTGCCCGAACCACCTGACAGCCCTGTTTCGTTTTGATTTATGCGTTAGTGCGCACACCGGTGCGACGATTTACGGCAGACCGTTCATTTGACTATCGGCCGGCACTCGATGACGAATCACTGAGTTATCGACTACGTCCGCAATGATATTTGCCAAAATACGATCTCTCCTCTTCGTGTACGCGATCCCGTGTATCGATCATAAATTTCAACCTGCGATCGATAAAATGCAGCACAGACAATGACCCGTGGCTCGAGAGATAAAATTTCCGGGGATGAGCGTCGATCGATGGAAAATTCGATATATTTTGCCTGAAGGAAAATTCTAATAACGCGATATTATCTCTAATATTTTAATCATCTTCAAACTTTTTCGAACGCTTCAATTGTTAAAAGTTCTTTTGAATCTTCATTTATATATTTAATAACACTAGTTGTTGGCACGCCTTCTTCCGCGTATCATTCCAACATAGTTATCATCCCATATACATATTTATTTATTAGATTAGAATACTTTCTTTTTTTGACGACATCTTCGTCTCCTCCACCGAGTTTCGATCCAGTTTCTCAGCTCTCTCTCGGTTATTAAATTGATCGTAACTTCGCGCAACGAACTTACGATGAACGCGGCTCGAGGCAAGATAATTTCGCTTGGACTGAAGAGAAGCCAAGGCAAGTGTCCAGCCAAGTTGCAGCAATGTTATTAAAACACGCGTGTAACGGCGTGTCATTCTCCTCCCCGCGGAATAAGTACAAGATGCATCGGAAGTTACGGTAATAACGCTGCTGGAAGATTAATTCTTCTCCACGGAGCGGTGGTGATCGTTGCCGTGGAGCATTAATGCAGTTATCTCGATGCGTGACAGTCTTGGAAAGGAGTGCCTTCTTAGCATGGATCTTGACCGATCCAGGGGAGGAAGGAGAGAAGGATATACGGTGGAAAACAGGCTTGACTAGTTCTCATAGTTTATGGCCGAGTTAATGCCTACGATCGTATCGAACCTCGGGGTAAATTGTTCTATGACTTCTCTACGATCTACTCGATATCTTCGATATAAATTTCACGGATTCCATCCTCCGTGACAGTTCCTCGTGTAATGGAAAAGTAAAACATAAAGAAAAAGAAAATCACACAGAACCATAGATCGCGATTCACAAATAGATCGCTACATTGTGATGTGATTCCTTGATTCGAGGAATTTGAATATATAATTCTCGTTGAACGGACTGTTCTGGAATGCGTTGGAGAAGAAGAAGAAAAACTCGAATCTGCGTGGAGGGAAAACGATCGAAAATCGAGGTGAATTCGTGTTTTATCGAGAGTTTCTTGGTTCTTGGCTTTACGAGATATGCGGTATAAATATTCGAATCATCGAGGTAGAGTTATTCGGGTTTGGTCAGAATTGGACGAAGAAGTCGCTGGAATCGTAAGGCTATATTAATCGCAAGCGTAGATAGAGGTGTACGCATCGCGAGAAATATGTGGCGTGAAAATAATGTTATAAAAGGGACGGATGGGCGCGAAAATGGAAGCGACGACAGCGTTATTTCGAGCGTTATTTGGAAAAGCAATATCGCCAGTGTGGTAAATTACAATGAGGTGAGGCCGGGTGAGACGCGTATTATAATTGGAGAACTAAAGGGCGGGTGAAATCCAATCGATCCGATCGAAATTGATATCGTTATCGGTGCAGGATGGTTTAAAATATAGCAATAGTGAATACAAANGTTTACGAGAAAACGTAATAAAATATTATATTGTTTACGCGAGAAAG
>NW_006263358.1:1449645-1452614 GCF_000469605.1 Apis dorsata | reverse complement strand
AGAGAGAGAGAGAGAGAGCTTGTTATCGCGAAATTGTCAACTTTATCAATTTTTATCGGTATTAATATATAAGCCATCAAAGAAAGTAGATATGTTTATGAAGTAAAATTCTTCGTATAAATCTCTCGTTCATAATACCGTACACCTTCCAGTCGGATCCTCTAGAGATCAAACGTGTTACGAAAAAAATTATTCTTTTAATTCGAAAGTTTGATCGGAATCATTTCCACGATTTTCAAAAAAAAGAAAAAAAATCTTGGAGGATCGTTAACAACAAAAATAAAAATCTCGAGAAAAATGTGAAAATCGTTTGTTCCGAATATAAACGAGCCAAGCCGTCCAACCGGAGAGAGGGTTGACGATCGAAGCTAGAGAGCTTCGGTTAACCCAAATCCAATTCCTCGTCCGTGTCTCCGAGAGGGAATCTGTTTCGAAAGAAAACACGAAGAGGAAGGGAAGGGGGAATCGATGGGAGAGACTTAGCCGCGTATCGTGAAGGAAAGAACGACACGTGGTGAGAGCAAGGAACAGAAAATTACGCTTGCACAATCCCATCGCGTGGCGCGGTGGCGGGCAAGGTGCTCCATATTCTATATTTAAAGGCGTGCGCAGGCCTCCTCTCCGGCCTTTGAAAAGAGAGAGACGGAGGGAGGATCTTAACACGTGCGTGTGCGTGAGTACGCACGCGCTCACGATCCCTCGCCCTCGCGTACTCGCGCGCTGCTACTTGCTCGCTCCTCTTCGTCTCGTGACCGATCGCATTTAAATTTACCAATGCGATGCTCGCCGTCCAGGCGTCGGGGAAGAGGAGAAGAAAGAAGGAATGAAAGAGAGAAAAGAAATAAAAAGGGCACGCTCTGGAAATATACGGGAGAGGATGCTCGATCTTATTTGTTTCCGGTTGCTCGAGCGGTGATTCGAAACGTGGCCTGTAACGAGAACACTCTTCTCGTGGAGGAGAAGAAAAAGAGAGAGAGAGAGAGAGAGAGAAAAAGATCGTGACGTCTATTTTCTACCCGAAGAGCCTCGAAATCGTTCGAGGATCGACGACGAGGATGCTACGAGTTGGATGGATTGGAAAGAGAGGAATCACTTTGAGATCCGCGGATGTAATTTACGAGCGTGTAAAGGAGACACCGCGAGGAAATCTCTCTTGACTTCTTTTCGAAGCGAGCGTTGAGCTTATTTACGAGAATGATTTTCGAATACTTTCGAAGAGATACGTCTCGTATTTCGTATAGTATCTCCGTATATCGGATCGAAATTCGCGTCTATTTCGAGTATAAAGAGATATTTCGTGCTTTCGAAAGAATGGGGGAAGAGAAGGCGGCTCGTACGATGGTGAAAGCGAAACGGAAAGAAAGAATGAAAAGATCGATAAAATAAACTGTTACGCTCGACCCAGCGTGTACGTTTCGAATCTATCTTTTTATTGTGTCGTATTTCATTGATGAGCCGATCTCTCTATGCAACGAGAACAATCGGTTTACATCCCAGGGTAAAACACTCGTGTCAATTATATGATACAAAGTGAGAAACGTGCGATTTCTTGTTTCGTATTATTCTCGGAATCGCGGTATAGATAAGCAAACGGAACCCAGGCTCCAATCAAATCCTCTTGCTCTTTCCGTCTCGCAACGTCACGGCTGTTTACGATTACGCGCGTCATGGCCAGCACACCCACGCGACGAGCAAAAAGCGAGTCGTATAATGGCGAGTCGAGTAATGATTCTCACCAGCCGGTGGAGTAACGATCCGATGGAAACTTACGACCGGGGATCCCCACCTAACCGAACGGACGTAACCGCATAATTGTACGGTTCAACGTTTCTCGACGAATGCCATCTGTCGTTCTCCAGAAAAACGTCTCGTTACTTATTACGATCGATGCTATTACTACTCTCTTATCTCGTTTTGCGCCGTTTTTTTCTGCGTAGAATCAACTGGATGGACGGCAAACAACCATCGATGTTTAAGTTGGAAGCGATCGCGCGATCCATTTCCTGGAATTTTCGCAAAATTATTGTAATCGGTATCTTCGTTATTCTCCTGTATCGTTCGAACGATGTCGATAATTTTGATTATCGATGAAAAAAAAAAAAAAAAAAAGAAACAAACAAAATGGATTGACGAGAAAAGATGTTTACAAAGAGTGTTGTTTGAATTTTGATCGTGATAATCGGTACGTTTCTACTATTTACGCCAGACATGTTGGCTCGACAAATATCTAGTAATTATACAAACCCTATAGAATGGCGTAAATTGACGTCTACGACACCGAGTGTGTGTTTATTCTACCTTATTAGATAATACCGCTCCATTAATCCGATATTTGATCAATTGATCGTCGTTTGGGTAATCGAAACTACGGCTGAAACTTCCTTCTTAGTTTGCATCACGATTTATCAATAGCAGTAACTTTCCGACTCTAGCAAAATCGATAACTCTAATACGTAACGTAATACCAGCTACTTCGTCGAGTAACATTCCAAACTTACGCCATATTTAAACCGAGAGAGTCACTCGATCCTGAGAGCTATCGGAGGGAATCGTCGACGGGAAAAACGTCGTACTCGATCTCGAAAGCCTCGATCATATATCTCGGATGATACGTTTCAATTTTCCTCGGTACGAGAAAAAGGTTAGGAATCGGTTGATCTTGCGAGACGTAGATGGTGCTCCATTCGCTGGACCAGTAGAAGAAACGCAAATGTTCTACGCGTTAAAAAGGTTGGCAGCGCGCGTGCTTTAATGTTACGCGGGTACGTGCAACGTAAGTGGTTCTCTAGAAACGGCCGTAAAGGAAAACAAGCCGCGATTTCATGACGTTACCTCGGATATACGGCGTCGTTTAACCCCTCTAACCCGCGTACTTCCTTCGACGAAGGTTCCATTAATGGGCCGCGTTTCTAGCTCGAATGACGTTTGAATTAGAAAGACGAGAAAGAGATCTGCGCTCTTAATTTTTT
>NW_006263358.1:1439285-1449597 GCF_000469605.1 Apis dorsata | reverse complement strand
TTTTTTTTTTTTTTTTACTTTTTTTTTTTTTTTTTTTTTTTTTTGCTTTGTTTTTCGTTTCTTTTTTTTTTCTTTCGCTCTCTCTCTCTCTTTCGCTTTATTCGGAGATAAGTATCAAATAAAGTTTGTCATGACGTTTGACGTATAGTCTGGAATATACGAAGATATATTGGAATTATTTTGGAATTAATTAGAAATACGTGTAACGAAACGTTTTTTTCTCTACCCGTTCTCTTCTCTCTCTCTTTCTTTCTTTCTTTTTCTCATTCTTCCGTTCTCTCGTCTCGCCTCCCTCTGTGATCCACGTGCAAGGGAATAACTGGAATTGGCGCGGATTCGTTAAAATGTCTACGGTTGCACTGCTATGATGAATAACTAGAATTTCAGTGTGTTTCTCTCAACAATAATCGATGGCATTTAACGATTGTAAATTTTATGCGCGACCTTTGCTCGGCCGTCGCGACTTCGCATTAAAAATAAATTAAGAAGAAAGATGCCGAATATGATATTGAATACTGTGCCTTTCTATTTCGTTTCCATGAAACGAGCAACATCGAAAACAGCCATGGATTAATAAGACGATTTTTTTGCTTTTACGTATTATCAATTTTTTTCTTCCTTTTTTTTTATTTTTTTTTATTATTCTTTTCTTTTCTTTTCTTTTCTTTTCTTTTTTTTTTTTTTTTTACTTTGAAAAACAAAAACATCATTCAACAGACAATATAGTTTTATCCAACGATTAAGACAATGTCGCGCCTAAGTTAAATTTAGAGACTATAATAATACCTCAGTCATTAGCGTTTTACATTAATGCGTTGAATTATAAACATGATGCAACATGCATTTCAACGAATCGTGATACCAGTTTGAAAGCAAAACAACGCGACACATTTACCAGACTCAACAAAACCAGACGAATGAATTATTATTATTCGTCTCCAATTAATTAAATTATTTTCGAACGATCATACCATCTCCTACCAGTTCTAATAAACTCGTATACACGTCATACGCCCCGTCATACGAAAAACTCTCTCGTCCCACTTCCTACGATAGAATACTCGTTTCCCTATACAGGGATCCCTCCCTCCTCCCCCCCCCCTCCCATTAAACCGATATCGGTGACCGGTGAATTATCCTAACTGACTCATTTCTATCGCCAACGCATCGAACCACCAATCTCTGTGGCCCACCGCATCTCGTAACTTTCTACATCCGTATCTATCTCGTAGTACGTATCGCGTATACGATATACGTAGTACGATCACGTACACGTGGANTCGATCAAAAATTTATTCCACACGATTCGATCGGGCGGCATTACGATATATACAGCATGTGTCTGTGTCCGGCCGCGATACGCCGCGACCATGAATAATTTGATTCTGGTAATCAGGTCGAATCGTCGTACGTCGCACGATTTCGAGTGGCGTAGAAATATTTTTCGTACAAGACGTCGGTACCGCGTCGAATTTAGACAGCCGTAGTACATCTGTCGACTATAATATCCATTGACTCGTAAGTAAGTATGTACCCCAACACTGTTGCGCGGAAACAGACGCTGGCCGCGTGTAACCCGAGTGTTACCGCCTGTGTGCGTGCACACGTATCACACATAGGGAATATACTGGTCGCTAGTCTTAAAATAAGACCGGCCACCGCACCGTAATAAATTCTGCGTGCCTCCTCCTCCTCCCCCTCGCGTATCGTGCGTGCGTGTGTCTCCTCTTCCAAGTGTCAGCCGAAGAGAGACAGACAGAGAGAGGCAGACAGAGAGAGAAAGAGGGAGGCAGGGTGGCGGAGGGAGCGGAAGGAGAGGAAAAAAAAGAGTGGAAAGAGAAAAAAGGAGGGAGAGAGGAGAGAGAGAAAGAATAAAATGAGTCACACGTCGGAGGGATCGAAAAGACGCGGCGACCCCTTCCCCTCTTCTTCTTCTTCTTCTTCTTTTCTTCTTCTTCTTCTTCTTCTTCTTCTTCTTCTTCTCGTCTCCAACCCTATCTTGTCGAGTGCGCACCAGAAGCACGCGCGTTACTTTATAAATGTGCTCGCCAGAAGATGTTGCTATATATGTTAGCGTGTAATTCAAGAATTCGAGCGGCGACACACTGCTCTCTCACGACACACGAAATCCGGAGAAAGCTGACGGAGAAATACACGAGAAGGAGGCGAAGGAGGTGGAGGAGGAGGAGGAGGAGGAGGAGGAGGGAAGTTTTTTTTTTTAATTCGGATATCGTGCCAGAAGGATGTGTCAGAAGGATGTACTTGGCTTTTTAGCTTCTCCCGTTGTTTGGGATATCATTGAGAGAAATTACGATTGTTTTTTTCTTTCTTTCTTTTTTTTTTTTTTCTCTCTCGTAAGCTGGATCGTCGAATCCTTTTGTTTACGATTTGTCCGTCGACGAATACGAACGAAGCAAAGATAGGGGTAGCGCTGATAAAGTGAATGCGCACAAAGTAATCGTGAAATATCCTCCAATATCGCGCAATTATTGTCGGCGGGCAAACAACAGCCCCTTTGTTCACGGTTTTCTTTACCACTGAGTCACTGGATCAACAAAACGTGGCTTTTTCTGCCGACTGACATCCACACCCGCCCGTCCACGCTGATGTTTCTCGAAACATTCGTTTTATTCCCGCCGGTTTTGCGACAATGCATTAACATTCTTTTATATTCAACCGGATCCTCCGCGGTTTCGTTTTCCAGAGGACGCCTCGTCCAACTTCGCTGTTTTATAACGTGGGCATTACTCGCTGGAAATACTGGGCTGAATCATCCTGGTGGCAACGGACTCCCGGCAACAGTTTCCAATTTTTCTTTTCCTCGGTTCAATTTAGCTGGATATCATAAGCTGGATACCGGTACCACGATTTCGTTAATTTCGAGACAATCTCGGCCGAGTCACTTTCTCTCCAACGTCCACCCACATGGTTCAACACACGCTGCAATACAAGAACGCTATACATATTATCGTCTTTTCCCTACCTACCGGAATCGATCATCGAACTGGCTTCTCTACGTTTTCACTCGTTCCAAACCGATTATTCATTTCCTAACGTCATTGCATCACGCCGTGTTCCTAGAAACACGTAGTCGGCTCGAACACCTTATCGGCAAATCTTATCGAAATCGTACACGATTTAAATTTAAACCGCGATAGATTAACCCATTCGTATCCCTCGCGATCGCCAAGCGAATAAATAAATCAAAAACCTGTATTCGTGCCCGCCATTGGGTTCACTCACCCACCAGCACGAGAAAATATCTCTTTTACGACACACGATACACGCGATATATTAAATATTATAGATTCCATTCCTCCTTTTCCTTTCATTTTCTTTTTCTTTTTCTTCTTCTTCTTCTTCTTTTTTTTTTCACCCTCCCTTCCAATAAATCTGAATTTCCGCCAAGGGGGAAGCGGGTTGGGAACGGAACGCGTAGAGGAGGAACGCTGCGGGTGGGAGAGGAGGAGGAGGAAGGGGAGGGGGTGTCACGAGCGTGAAATAGACGCGTGCACGTATAATTACGCTCGCCGTACACCTACGTCGCGTGGACATCGTGTAACGATCCGTTAATAACGTTACCGTTAACCACGCATTAGCGGTCACCGTGGCTATTTGCATATCGGATCGGTAATTTCCATCTGACGCCGGCGGGAGAAACGAGAGAGGAGAGAACGGCACGACTGTTGTGTACCAGTTTGCGTGTGTCGTGTATACCGTGATACATACCGGGAGGATGTGTTAAACGCTGCGCGTTGCTGTCTACTACGTACCCCTTGCTGCGGCCTCCACGCCACGCCATTACGGAGAACCCGTGTATGGTGATTTATCCAACGCGGCCGAATCGAAACCGTCCTCCCGATCCGAAATGAATATATATATATATATATATATACACGAGTACAAACACGTTACGGATTGAATTTAAAATGCGCGAAGATCAACTCGGCCGATAGCTGAAATAACAGTTACGTTTCTCTCTGCTAACTATCAATTACACACGGTTTTGCGGACGAGTGGTGTGGGAACGTTGGAAGATTAGAAACTCGAAATGTTTGTATCTTTTTTTTCTTTCTTTTTTTTTTTTTTTTTTTCTTCGTTTCTCGAGATACTCGTGGTATTTCGAGATATTAATACGATGATTTATGCCGGTGTTTTCCAACTTCCTTCGAGCTACGACTTTTTTTTCCTCCCGTTATTCGAGCACTTTGCAATTCTCTCGTGAGAGAAGGGAAGGAGAGAGTTAAAAAAGTTATCGGCTTCCGATTAATTAGATTTTTTTCCAAAGAACGTGGCAATTGATTAACAACATGGACAACTCCTTGATAGGTTGTTAAGTTGAAATTTTCAGGTTGGGAATCACTGAGTTATATAGCAACGCTGAAAATAAAGTCGAATAATTCCAATATTCGTCGATGAGGGATATATATATATATATATTATCGATTTAGAAGCCGAATTTTATTTCCAGTCCGGTTGTCTCGACGCGGATTGCATCTTGCTCTCCCGAGTGTCTTCATATTTTAAAATATCTTGCCTCCCACCGACCAGCCGGCACATCTAAATATATACATACAGCGGTGCTCGTGTCAATTTGCGGGAACGCGGAATGCACGGAGGCCAGAACGAGAGGGAGACACAGGAAGACTGGACATCGCACATTTCCCTCCTCTACTTTTGCTTCTCTCCTTCTTGTCCCTCCTCTCTCACGCTTGTATTTCACTTTCATGAGGCGGAGAGCCCCAGGATCGTCCGGGGTTTCTTCCATCGCGTTAAACGTGCTCTCTACGCCTCTAATAAGCCCCCGGCATTCTCGTTTTTCGTTAATGCGGCGTCTATGCACACGGTGCACTCGCATTACGCTTAATGTCGCGCAGCAGTGGCACACATGCGGCCAGCGAATTATCGCCGGTATATTATTGTGCTGCGTGTGCGTATAACGTGTTCCTCTCCATCCTCTTCCCACTTCCATTCTTTTTTTTTTTTATTTCTCTTTTCATACGTCGTCTCCTTTCCTTCCATCCGTCTCGTTTCTCCTTCTCCTTCCTTTATTTTTTTCCCCTCTCTCTTTCTTGCTCTCTGTTCCCCCTCGCTCGCTCCCTTTCCACCGGCGAGCGAGCGAGCGAGCGAGCGAGTACAAGCCAAGCGAAATGACGACGGTCGCGCGTGTACCGAGAGACACATTATGCCTCCGTGTATTTTTATCAACGGAAGTGCGTAGTTGTACGTGCGCGCATTCCTGCACAGCCTGCGCCTGGAAAAGCGACGCCGAAGGTGGAGGAGGGAGCGTGAAACGCGCCGCGCGTAACACATACATACATACGTACGCATGTGCACTCCTGTGTTCCCGCCATTGTCGCTGCCACACGCGCCTTTCCTCCGAAGGTGCATCCGCTCTCTTCGAGCCTTCCATAATTTTACATTTGATTCCACGTATCGGTATATGGTTATAAAGAACCATGTGGTGGGAAATTCTACATCGTGATACGAGTTTATCCGAACATCTATCTGGATATAATAGAAGATATAATCGCAATATAATGAAAGATTCCCGATGTTGTTTGTTTGAAGTTAAATCGAAGTAATCGGATAAATAGATCGGTTAACTCCTTATTATGTTAATATATTATGCTATAATACCCTTAGGCTCGTCTCTTAATTCTTAATTCTTGAAGATGAACAATCTGATCCCCAGTTTCGAGCGGATATGTATCTGGATCGAGGAAAAAGACTTAGATTTAGGAGGAAGGAAGGAGGGAAGGAGTAGCGGTAACCGCGTGGGCAAGTTTGATCGATACCACCACCGGTATATAGGTTTGCTCTAGCTGCTTACCTCGTGATTTGACTGGTTAACACGGGAAAAGCTTAAAAACATGCGTCAGTGAAACATCAACTACCCAGATAAGCAGATAAGAGGAGAGTAGTGTGCACACGTGCAACCACTTGTCCGTGTATTTGTCCATAAGGGAGGGTCGCGTGTATGGGGCGAACGGATACGTTTCGCGAAGCCATGACGGCTGCTCGTTCACTGCATAACCGGATCAGAAACCATGCAATCGTATCTACTTTTCTACTTACGGTTTTAGTTGGGGTGCTTCGCCTACATGCGATCACACGGCACAGCCGCGACGCGCGATTACGAGAATTTTTTTTCGAACGATGCTCATCGCCCGACCCCTTCCACCCCCCCGTCGAAAGGGCGCGGGAATCGAGGTGTATCGGAAGCCTTGGAATCGTTCCAATACAGCTGTTCAAAGTTGAAAACAATTTCTATTCGATGCGATTCTATTCGATGCGTTTGAATGTAGCAGAAAGATCGAACGTATTATCGCGATCCACACAACAAAGTGCCTAAGATTTTTCGTAAGTAAATCGTGAATACATTAATTCGTGGCGATTCGATACGGGCATATATCACACAGAAAGATAACCGCGGAAGATAGTATGCGCATATTAATTTGATAAGCAAATGCATTCACGAACGACGAAGCTTTAAAACTTTAACTAGGAGTATATTTCAATGATCGAAAAAAAAAAAAAAATCGAGCCAATCATTTTTTATATCCAATTTTATTCCGTATTAATTTTTAAATTTGAAATTTCGAGAATAAATTTTTATCAGTTTTACGAGTGGTGAATATGATATAAAATTTCGAAAGAGAGAAAAAAAAATTACGTTTATAATGTTTTTTTCAATCGTTCGTATTTAATTTATAAATATGTATAAATGTATAATTTATAAATTCTCGAAACGAATGTGTTTACTATAGCACAGAACATTTCGATCGACATTGTATCGAAACTTTAATATAAACACGCGCGCGTACACCAAAGTTCTCGTAGCGAATATAAACAAACGATTTCATTTCATTGTCGAAAGCGAGACGATACGCACTTACGACGTGGCGCGCCTCGATTTTCGCGAGTGGATCGTCGTTTAATCGTGAAATCTTTGATCGCACGACGAACAGGGATTGAATTATACTTCGGCCCCCCTCTCCCCTCCCCCCTTGCTAAATAATTCCGCTCATTTTTCCGCGTTAATTCTCATTAGCGGGCGTTTTCTACGGGATTCGTTAACGATATCGAGATACGAAGGAAACGTGGGAAATTCTCTTTATTATATCGAGCTTTTGTACAACGACGTGCACGGAGGAAATATTTTTTTCGAATAGAATCGGTATTGCTTAGTGTATATATATATTTATATATCATCGGCTACGATTTCCTAGCCACTTCTGTGTCTGTGTGTGTGTGTACGTGTGTTCAATCAGGTTGGAATCCAGAGCGTCCGCTTTCTAAAAACTGTAAGTAACGCAAGAAGAAGATCGTTGGATCGATTAAAGCGGTCCAAGTATAGTGGCAAAGGGAGGGATATCGTTTCTTTCGTACGTGATCGAGCTTCGATTATTCCTTATCCAATGGGTAATTCGAATCCTTTTTCGTCATTTGTCAGTGAAGCGGAAAAATTGTAGCGATCGTGCATCGTTTTTTCGAATTCGTGACTCTTTGTTATTTGATTGTGATAACGTGAATGCGTGCTCGATTATACCGATAAGGTAAAAAGTGATAAAGTATGTGATTGCGATAAAATAATGCAGAGGTGTAGGAACTTGGTTCGATGTTAAATACAATACGTATCGTTTTTTGTATCGTTTTTTAATTCGGTGTATATAAAATGTCGTCGAAAAATTGAATATCTCGCAAGTTGAAAGATACATATTTTTGCGTGTTTTTTTCTGTTTCGATCCGTAGAATCATCTCTTAAATTTTTTACAAATTTTCACGTATCTAAACGAATCTGTACGAAATGATTTGGAAAAAATAGACTCGAATTAATCTGGCTCTTAACTGCGGAATAGATTAATGGAAATAAAGAACGTATGGGACACAATGAAGGTGAACCAGAAAGAATAAACATTTAGCTGCGGAATGCGTGTGCCGCGTATAATGTAAGCAATTACATCGTTGTTCGTTTTTAGATCGCGACTTCCGATATCGAAGGAAGGCCCTACGAAGGAACTTGATGCGTTTTTAACGAGAATAAAATGGTGGCGAGATAACGCAATAATTAATTGTCCGGTTATCTCGAATTTTTATATCCCCGGTTTTCGTTTCAACGCCCCGGCTATCGTCTTTAATGGATCGGAATACGCCGGTTAATTACGCTTTGTTTTTCCTATCCTATCAACTTGAAACTTTCGGGCCCGGTAATGGCGGGTGGAACGGCCGATATTGATATTCGATGGAAATATAACGGAACTTTGGAATAAGCTATTCCAATTCCATCTTTGGACGACTGGTTTGTTGAAATGTCGCTGAAACTTATCGATCACTTCCGCCCCCTCTTTCCTTCCTTTCGTTCGAACTTCGCGGCGCTTACCAATAGCCTACGAGTAAGGGAAAGAGCTCGAATTTCGAATTGAAAGAATAATGAAAGAATTTCCTTTTTTTCTTTTCTCCTTTTTTTTTTTTCCTAATCCTCTTTTAAGTCGTTCGAATCGAACAGTCGGCGGAAAAAAATAAAACGGACGGTAAATGTATCGAGAATCGGCTTTGATCATTCATGGGCGCGATGGAAACGCACTTTTTTCACTGGTTGTTGACGGAATGCATACGCGAAATATAATTCCCGGCTCGAGGTGGCACGTCTCACGCGTATTATTACGTGTACGGCACCGACGTGTCTAATTACGTTCGGTTCAATTTCGACATTACGTTTCGATGAGAATTAATATCTAGGGGAGACTTTATTATTAAATCGTGTTTTAAATAATCTCTCGATTTTTTTCTTTTAAACTTTTCAAGAGAACGAAATCGTTGGTTCCTTCGGGAAAAGATAAAAGAAAGGGGAGGGGAGAGAAAATTTAACGCAATCTTTCGATTAAATTTCAGTCCAGGAACAAAATTTAATAAATTCAATAACAATAATTTTATCAAATTAATCCAACTTTCCTCGACTTTAATCTTACAAAAATATATTAACAAATATACGTATATATATAAAAAGAACCTATATAAAAAGAAATAACGAAAGATAATATTTCCACAACAATCGTTTCGAAAACACTCGCCCCAAACGGGTTCTCGGTGCTCGTGTACGACGCACGAGCGTCCATACAATTAATTATTGACCCGTTTTAATCGCGTTAGGTCTAATTAGCGGGGAGAGGGAGTCCGTCTCAAAGTTGTTAATTAAATTGGTTAATGCGATAAAGGAGTCCATAGCGGAGTTCTCTCCGTTCCCTTTCTCTTCTCGCCTCTTTCGCCCCCTTTCTACATATCGGTCGCTGCTGCTTCTCGTGTCTTTGTGTACCGCCCGCGCGGAAATGCACCGCGAAACGTAGACCAAAGATACTTTCATCCACGGCGATTATTTCAATTATACCAGCCGGCCTCACGATCAGACCGAAACCTCTCCTCCCCTCCTCTCTCTCTCTCTCTCTCTCTCTCCTCTTCTCTCCTCGTGTATGCAGTCACGATTTGCAGAGGGAATAGCCGCGGCGTGACGACGAGTAATGTACGAGTAGATGTTTATGCCGTCGCCACGGTGTATCGTAATCCTATTGAGGCGAGGCTGTTATAATATAAGAATTTCAATTGAAAGGATTACAATAAGTCGTGTAATTCCGTTATTCGTGTGCTTTTTGGTTAATGGAATTTTTCTTACGTAAATACACATATATGTATACATACGTACGTATAATTTTCTCTGGTAGTAATTTTTAAAATAGAATCCTTTCCGATATATAGGTTTCTTGGCGAACAACGTTCCTCTTGTTTACGAAAATCGAATGACTCAGTGATGAAGCGTTTTTGTACGCTTTTCCGTGGCGATTTTATTGATTTAGCAGCCAGTTTATTATAAGCTTTTTCAATTCTTCGTCTTCGATAAATTAATTCTTGAAAAAGTTAAAGTGGATCCCCGCCCTATTTTATTATCGATCCCTTCCATATTTTTTTTCGCGTAATCGTAAATTTAAAAATATAAAAATATACGTCGAAATTACGTGCAACGTCTGAAAATAATTTATTTAGGTGTAGTTGGCATCAAATGTCACGGGTTAATGGGGCAAATGTAAGGAATGCAGATTGATACTACTTATATATCCAAGTTCAGTTTTAACCCACGTTTCGATCCTTTCTACGTCCGTCCATTGTGTCGGACACAATTATAGAGCAAGAGATTAATCCCAGAAAATCCTTATCCCAATTTCTAAATATATAATATCCGAGAAATCGTTGGGCAACAAAAGTTTCCAGAACGAATCGCGCTTACATCAATCGGTCTCGATTATTCCTTTCACGCCAA
>NW_006263358.1:1430056-1439085 GCF_000469605.1 Apis dorsata | reverse complement strand
AAAAAAAAAAAAAAAAAAAAAAAAAAAGAAAGAAAGAAAAAAGAAAAAACGACTAAAAAGCGGATCGACAGGGATCGAGTTTCAACCGGTCAACCCGTCGATCGCTGTTACAAAACTTTGGAACGATTATAACGCGGGATAAATCGATAGCTGCCTCCAATAATAAATATTTTTTCACGTTCCTCTTTCACGTTAGATTCGAAATCTCTATAGAGATATTCCAAGCTGTTCCCCTCCCTCTCTCGTCGCCTATATTCCTCTCGAATTTGTCTCGCGGATCGACGACACCTCCGCGCCTCGAAATAACCGAGTGGCAGCCGAGTTGCCACGGGAAGGCCGGCAGTCATTAATTATAATTAATATCGGTGCCGATAATGGCAGTTGCCGCGCTCCATATATCGGCGGAACATAGATCGGTGAGAAACGCCTCTAACGTGTAAACGGCCGCTATATACGTCCGTATAAATTTCCATCTTCCATCGAGATGATCGTCGTCGATGTTACACAGCCGCCAGTCCATACGAGTGGTGGTCAATTTGTAATAGTAGTAGTAGTAGTAGTAGTAATAATAATAGCAGTAATAGTAGTGGTGGTAGTAGTCAATTTCGCTCGGTTGTTGTTGGCGAGTTGGAAAAAAAAGGGGATGGGATGAAAAACGGAAGTGGAAAGACGCGGAATAGACGGCGAGCGGGCGAAGGGAGAAAGAGATAGCTGTATAAGTCGGTTCGACTTAAAAGGCATCGACGACGTGGATTAAACGTTGCTCGTTATACGTGTCGTGGTTGTAAATCGTCCTTGTAAATCAATTGACCGGATCTGGCCGGGCTGAACGACCTGATAAATAGGATTAACCGATTTACGGTGGACGGAGATTCGTCCGTTGCTGTATCGATCATAATCAACGATCAACTGGGATATCGCGAGTCCGAAATTAATTTTCGCCCGATTGAGAGAAGGCGAGAAGAAAAGGTGATGGTCGTTTCTTTATTCTCTTCTTTTTTTGTCGTCACGACCGCAGGCCAATCCATGCCAGCATCCGATCGTGATCCTGAGGGACGTCGCCTCGTCGGACATGGAGTCGTTGCTGCGCTTCATGTACCACGGAGAGGTGCACGTAGGTCAGGAACAGCTCGCCGCGTTCCTAAAGACGGCGCAGATGCTTCAGGTTCGAGGGTTGGCCGATGTGAACAGCGGCGCTGCCAAAATTCCTCCTCCCTCGTCCTCCGGCGGGAACAATGGCAGTGCGCCGGTAAATACGAGTTTCAACTTTCGAGATTACAAGCTACCGATTTAAATTTGGACATAGTACGCGGTAATTGGACATTGGATTTTCGGACTTGACAGGCGACACCGCGCAATCCTTGGCAAGACAACGGCAGAGGAGAGTTGAACGAGAGCGGTCTGAGCCCACCACCAGAGAAGAGACCTAGAAGCTATAGCCCACCGTTGGGTAACCACGTGGAGCCCAAGACCGACCTTCAAGAATCGCTTTTGGGCCAGGCATTGGCGGAGGGACCTACGATACACACGACACCCACGAACAACGTTCAGGTACGGCTCTTGAAAAAATTTAAAACGATCGTTGACCACCGTCGAAAGAATATTTTATTCGCGGACAGACTCGGAATAAGACTCGGAAGAGGGATGATTTTTATCGGTTGCAGGCGCAATCTACCGGCGAGGACTCGAATTCCATGTCGGACAACGAGGAGGAGATGTCGAATAACGACAGCATCCTGAACTCGGTGAAGACCGAGCCAAGCGACATCCTGAATGATTCTATGGAACATCACCGTAATTCGTTTCCGGCGCTCTTGGGAATACCAGGTAATTTGATCGAAATTACCTCGCTTCCTTTATTTTTTTTTTTTTTTTTCCCTCGATAAACGTATCGTAACTCTATCTCATCGACTCGATCGAAATTAATATTTTGAACGGTAGAGGGGAGGGGGATCGATGTATCGCACTATATTTTCTATCTCTGTATCTCTTTAGAGTTGATGATCAATGTGAATGACCAGAGACAGGTTTGTGATTATGATCGTACTTGATACTTACAGGACTGATACCAGGACCGTCCGGGATCCACGCGGCGAATCAGGATCCGAATTACGGTAAGTGATCAGAAACCAACGATTCGATTCTCGATTCGGTTTTATTACGTATTCGTAAGCCCAAACTATAATATCCTCCCGTCGATTCCCTCAAGACTCTGGTCTCTCGTTGTTGCGTTGAATGCATGGAACTCTCGTACCTCTCACAACCCTGCATCCCCTTGCCCAATTTACTCCTTTTGGATAAAGAAAAAGGAAATAAATAAGAAAGAATAATTGTTGATAATGAAACGAAAAAAGAAAAATAATAATAAAAAAAGAAAGAAAAGAAAATGGTGAGCAACAGCGTGTCGTAGAGCTACGTCTCCGACGGCTCTTCGAGTTCGTTTGCCGGAACAATATCGATTTTCCTCCGCAAAAATGGCCTGCGATCATTAGAAACGGTATCGTTAGGGTTGCCATGCAAAAGAAAAACTCGATTCTTTTTTTAATAATAATCTCGAATTCTTTGAACGACCCTTCTTGCTAAGGCTAATTGGTCGGCGAGGTACGAATTCGATCGACTGTTTAAAACTGTTTATGGAAAATAGAAATAAATAAGTAAATAAATAAAAATGACGTGAGGGTGGAGGTCTCGGAAATGGCAACGAAGAAGAACAATATACACACGTTACCACATTCAACAAACAGATATATATATATATATATATGTATATATATAAAAAACCTGACGAAACAAAATTAACACATATAAATGTGAAATATTAAACAATTGAAATTAAAAGAGTGCGACAAAAACATTTTGACAAAATACAATCTACGATTCGATCATAAATATTCAGGGAATTAAACAAACAACACGCAATTGGGGGAGGGAAACAGTGTAACAGAAATATAAGAGGAAAAAAATAAATAAATAAACAGAAATAAAGCAAACAAAAAAAAAAAGAATATCAAATATAAACGAACAGAATTGAAAACGAAGGGCTGTGGGAGGACAGAAAAAAAAAATTGAATAGTGTTTAAGGGATCGTACGAGGTTGGCTGAGGACTGACATTGGCTGGTGGTTCCAGGGCGATGGCAGCCCTCTGGAGGAGACGGTTCAAGCTCGAGTTCCGGTTGGTTGCCGGGTACGTCCTCCACGAGGAACGAGCACGCCGGGTCTGGAACTTACCAGAGCGGAGTTCACAACTCGAAAGGTCAGGATCTGTCGTCTCTGCTCCAGCAGCATCACCATCACCATCACCTCCACGCCACCAGCCAAGCGTCGCAGCAACACGCCCTAAATGCCCTGAACTCGCTCAACTCCCTGAATACCGAGCAGCTGTCGATCATGCATCAAAAGTTGCAGAACAATCTGCAAACGTTGCAGCAACAACAACAAACAGCGTCCGCGAAAAACGAACTGAATCTGATGCTTCAATCGTGCGCCAAGGAGAAGATTCAAGAGAGTATGGCGTTGTTCCATCAACAGACCCATCAACAGCGTCGGTTCCACCAGCAGACCGACAACGCGAGCCAATCCGGTAAACCGAAGTGTCCGGAGTGCGGGAAAATCTATTCGAACAATTCGAACCTGAAGCAGCACATCGTGAACGTGCACACGGTTCAAACGGAGTACGTCTCGTGTCACGTGTGCAGCAAGCAGTTCAAGACGAAACAATACCTCCAGATACATCTGTTGTCGATGCACGGTATCCGGAAACGGAAGAGCTACCCGTTGTATCAGATGCAGACACAGATGCAACAACAGCAGCAGCAGCAATCGTCGGGCGGCCAAGTGTCCGGCGGTCAGCAGCAATCGCAACAGCAATATCCGGCTCCGGAGAGATGGTCCGGAGGAGAGGACAAACAGTGATCGAAACGCGTGTCTCGTGTATCGTTGATCGATCGAAGAACCACGCCAGAGACACGTGTGCCTCCCTTGGACCACGTATATAGGGGTGAAAAAGGGAATAGAGAGGGTCGATGAGAGTGGATGCTGGTAATCTGTATAGTTGGCCCTGGAGGAACTCTGATAGATAGCTCGGAATTATTTGGGATTAAGACAACTACGACCTCGCAATAATCTTTGTAGTAGATTTTATTGTACATACGCGAATCGAAAACGTGCGTATAGGGAAGTAAGTATTTTTTTCGCGTGCAGTTACATATAGATAGTTTATTTTTTTTTTCTTTTTTTGGTTCTTTTTCTTCCGCGCGAGTTTTTTGCCTCTCTCTCTGCCCCCTCCCTTTTTTCTTTTTCTTCTTCTTTTTCTTTTTTTTCTTTTTTTTCTTTTATTTCTTTCGGTAGTTAGGTTAAAAGAACGGAGGTAGGCGATAGGCAAGAGGAGGGTGAAAGAGGGTGCTGATACGAGGATTGGCCGACCTATTTTCGTATTGTACCGCAGTGCGCAGCCAATCCTTCGAGGCAGCGATAAGTAAGCCCCCCCGCGATTGGCCAGCGGAGACTTCTTGAAATTCTCGCCGGAATTCTTATCGGTATAAATAGTAGGTGAGGAAGAAAGAAGGATGCGTCAGCCTCGTTTCTTCGAAAAGAGAGTCATTCACGGGAAAACGTCGATAGGGCTGTATTCACCCTTTTCCGAGGATTCGCGGTCTTTAAGGGGAACCGAGGAACGGACGGGCAATTCTAAAGGAATAGCTGAACCGATGAAAATAACCTTTCTAATGGAACCGAATCTTATCCTGAATATTTCTCTCCCCTCTCTCCTCCTTTTCCTCTTTCTTCTCTTTTTTTTCTTTCTCCTTTTTTTTTTTCGAAACGAATCAAATTTCCCTCTTTCCTCCTCCTCTTTTTTCCTCCTCCTCCTTAATGCAAAATCCCTCTGACGAGGCTGCAATTAGATCGACCGAATTGCCGAGGTGTATTTTTATTACAAAGGAAAAAACCGAGCGAATTATTTCGAACGTTTCGTGGCGTTGAAACGAATTTGGGGCGTAATATTCGCTTGTCTTTTACCGTAGTATCTCCGGTATACACTCCGGGATGCTTTTAAAATATTGACACGCATAGCTAAAACTGGTAGCCAGAAACACGGAGGCGCGTTTCATTTGCTCTCTGTCGCTTTCTCATCTTGACGCGTCGCATTTCGCCGCGATAGATATATATATATACACACGATACGTTTGAACGTGTGCGTTTCAGTGCAACATTGTGCACCACCACCACTACCACCACCACCACG
This sequence comes from Apis dorsata, assembly GCF_000469605.1. Classification (NCBI taxonomy): domain Eukaryota; kingdom Metazoa; phylum Arthropoda; class Insecta; order Hymenoptera; family Apidae; genus Apis; species Apis dorsata. The sequence continues at coordinate 1,433,842 of NW_006263358.1, read as the reverse complement.
TACATGCATACACGTCGAACGTGCCCGCGCACATTTAGGCACACGGAATTACGAGGGCAGAAAGAGATAGACTGGGTTGTATTGATCTCGAGGATTCAACAAACAGCACCTAGTGCCTCCCGCTCCTTCCTCTCTAACTTCACCTTACTCCTCCACCCTCCACCCCTATCTCTCGCTTCCTTCTCCACGTATTTCATAGGATTCGGCTTGTCTTCCGAATGGAGTTCGACGAGCTCTACCCCTCTAATACCTCATTCGATAGTTTCTCTAGTTACCCTACAGTTTCTTTTTCTATTTCTTTTCTACATTCATCGTAAATTATAATCGTTAAATTATATGTATCGCGAGAAATATTACTCAATTTCAATATTACCCGATATTCGAATGGTCTTGGCAATTCTTCTTCGTTACTCAACGTTTACGGTTGTTCATCATGCATATTCAGTGTCATCTTGCCATTTCGTCTTTTACTCTTTTTCGCAATTAGATTTAGCATAATCGTAAAGTTATAGGATATATTTGGAAATATGATGGATATATCGCGTAATCTCGATGCAATATCACGCAAAACGTTAAAGGATCGAAGAGTAAATGGATCTACGCCACTGAATGGCGATCGAATTGTCTATCGTTAAGGTTGCACGGTGTCAGTGTCGGACCAGAGTTTTTCGAGGGTAGAAGAGAGGAAAGTTGGAGGAGGACACGCGATACTCGGCCCTAGTGAGCGTAGGCCACGCGATGCCTAATACACGATCAGCCTACAACCCCCATTGGGAACCCCTGGCAAAACAAACCCTGCCTGGCTTATCCAATTCCACGGCATTTCCACGAATCTCTTCCATCTCTTGTCTGTGCTACCCAACCCTGACGCTCGTAGTTCCGACGTAAATGGAGGTGGAGCATTTGTTTCAGCCACCCCTTTGTCCTCTTCCTTTCTCTCTCTCTCTCTCTCTCTTTGTTCGTTCAATCCTTCGTTCTCGTTTTCTCCGTTTTTACCATCAACCCGCAATCCCTGCCATTCAACCGGTTGGATCGTCTTGGTCTTATTTCCTTGGCGTGAAACTGCGTCACCTTTGAGAGCTACCAAGCTCTAAAAGCACTCGCCGCCTCTGGTTTCACAGACAGGGCGAGGAAATGGTTTTACTTCCTCCTGTCGCCGAAGGTGATGGCCTGGTAACATATGTCTTTCTTTCCTTGTCTTTTTTTTGTGAGATGTGTTTTTTTTTATGTTTGGTATTATGTTTGGAATTAGTATAAATTTAGTAATTTTCATAAATCAAATTGTTGTTTTGGTTTTGAATAATTAATGAATGGTTGGAGAAAAATTTATAAAATTTTTCTATTTTTTTTTCTTTTAATTTTATTTAATTCTGTCTTCTCCTTCTTCTTTTTTTTTTTCCTAATCTAATTTTTTCTCATCATCAATTCAAACGCAGGAAATCTTAGAGGACACTGGCGAAATCGACTCTCCATTTTCTACTCTTCACAGATTAGAGTCATCTATCACCCGGATTCGATCCGGATAACCGTTCGTTTCGGACCTTAGCCAGATTCTTATCAACCTGATAAATCTCCCCGATAAAAAACGTTGGCGTGTCTGTTCCATCGTTTGACCAAACTTACTCCTCGTATACCGTGATAACCTTCGACGTATATTGGGGGAGAAGTTTGGAAGAGTGATGATTACGATAGAAATTGCAAAGGAAAGTATAAAAGTCGATCGCGTGATTATCGCGTCCTAGGAAAGAATGAAAGATCTGCCCGTTTGTGTCACGCGTGTCACGTAGTCGGAGCAAGTTTGCGGGAAATAACTTTCTTCCTTCTTTAATTCCGCGCAGTTGTGTCACTTCTTGCTTCTCCCTTCTTTGTGTGCAACGCTCGGAATACAGATTCCTCTATTGGCCGAGAGCTAAGGGGTGGCGTTAAACTTCCAAAGAGAAAGAACAAAAAAAAGGAAAGAAAGAAAGAAAGAAAGAAGGGAAGGAACCTCGAACAAATAACACGCGAAGGTATGATCGATTAAGTAAGTATAATCTGGCTTGGAAAGTGGTTAGAAAAGGGCAAAGTGGGAGAGACAAAGAGAGGAAAGGAAGAACAGGAAATGAGATGGGATGTAAGGATATTGTGGCCCACTTCGGCGATCAGATACATCGAGGCTTTAGGGTTGGTGGAAAAAAAGATGGCCACTTATAGGGGGGAGGGACAGGGTGGATCGGTTGAAGAATAAAAATGGGATTTCGTACGATAAACGTATACCGTCGAGTTCAAATGTTTGTTCGGTAGATTTCTCTTTTTTTTTTTTTTTTTTCCTCTCTCTTTACCTCGTTGCGTATTTCTTGGTCTTCTTGCTACTTTTTTTTTTTTCTACTTCCCAACGTCCATCTTATCCCCGATTTCCCGCTGGTCCTTCTCGTTTCTTGTCTCCTTAATGTTCCGGAATCCCTTTTTTTTTTCCCTCACTCACCCTCGTGACATCCACGTGTTGGCGGCGCGCGCGAGGGGAGGGAAGGATCGACCGACCCGAAGGGCGGTTCATCCGATATTGCGTCGTCCGGACAAATGACAATTGCAATTCCCTTTTGGAATCTATCGCATTAGTCTTCTGTCCGGACGGCGAATCGTTAGATCGCTGCGTGAAATTACCCGTCCTTATCCTTATCGTTCGTTTCTTTTTCCGTTTTCGATGGCTAGGAAGATCGATGGGAAATTTTTTATTACCGATAATGTTATTTCATCTAAATTCACTTACTTATTTAAAGTGTTATTACCTCGATTTATTCGAGATTGACTGAATTTCGACATGTATGGGGAAGAGTCGTCGACAGAAAATTGACAGGAGGCGCCATTAACGCGAAGAATATAACGCCACGAAATTAGAGCGAGGAAGAGTCACGAAAGCGCTTTGACACACGCTATAAACCCGTTTAACTTCACGAGTTACGTGCCACAGACGTTGCCTCTCGAAATTACGAAAGTTTGGCTCGTCATCAAGAAAAAAAATGACGAACAAAGACCGCGCGCGGCTGGAACATGTGTGTCATACATCGCTCCTTTTACCATTATTCGCGATCCGTGATATCGTTTTAATTTCGTCGATTACTTCCGGGTTAAAATATATGAAAGAAAATGGATAATTCTTGGGTTTTGGGATTCCAAGAAAATTTCGTAACGTAGAAAAAGAAGGAAAAAATATCGTGGGGTTAATTAAAGGAGTTAAACCCACCCTTTCTTGCATCGAACGGCGAACGTCTTAATTAAATAACTCTGTAATTAACGATTCGCGTTATTTTCTTTTTTTTTTTTTTTAATTTGCTAATACGACACGTTCCCGTACCATCCACCAATTTAAATTTCCCAATTTCTGAGGAACATTGAATAGAATTCATCTACTGTATGCAGGAATACTAGACTTGTTCCGGCCGGAGCGTATCGATTGTTCCGCGTCGAACGTAGAGGAACGATAGAATGAGATTGGGTTTCACGGTTGCAGCAACGACGGATGGGGTGGTGGTGCAGCACACTTTAGCAGGAAGATTGATTAAGCTGCCGCAGCCACCGCCGCCCACGCGAGGTATATTAAAGACGTGACCCGACATAAAGGAGAACCCCCTTCGTCTTCAGCTACCATCCGTCTCTTTCTCCCCCTTCATCCACCCCTATCTTCTCTCTGACCACATTGATTTTCCACGCCACTCTCTCTATCTTCCATCTTACCTCTCTTTCTCTTTCTCCATCCTGTTTCCTTGCGTCTTCTTCTTCTTCTTCTTCTTCTTCTTGCTCTTCCTC
>NW_006263358.1:1422105-1429878 GCF_000469605.1 Apis dorsata | reverse complement strand
TCCTCCTCCTCCTCCTCCTCCTTCTCCTCTTTCCTCCCTGGTAATTTTCTCTTCGCCGCAAACTCTCTCTTTCTTTCTCTCTCTCCTTGCCTCGCTCGTCCTTCAAACAACTACGATGGAAGAAACGTTTTCTCGCGTTTCTTCTCCTCCTCCTCCTTCTCCTCTCGTTGTTATCGTCGCCGAGCCACCGTGCTCCTCTATCTATCTATCTGTCTATCTATCGCTGTTTACTTTACTCGTAAGCTCGAGCCAACACTCGAAGAAGAAAGAGGAACACGAAGAGCGAACGACCGACCGACCGACCGACCGACCAACCAACGGAGTTCCCTGTCTTCCCTTCAAGCTTTGCAAGTTTGATTGAATTCCAGCGAGTGGCCGGTATCAGGAAATGGACAAGTTGATTCGAGCTCTGTGTTCCACCTTCCTCTCTCCCTCTCTCTCTCCTGTCTCTTCCCTCCTCACAAAGAGTCTTTTTTCCCTTCTTCTTTTCATCAGACGTCCGCTAGAAAGCTTTTAGCCTTTCCTATCCGAGTTTCGAGCCCAAGCTCGAATCGGGGGAGGGGGAGGGGGGTTATTTTCGGTTCTCACGTTCGCCGGTAGGGATTAGAGAGGACGCGAGAGATTACAGAGTTCCGTTATTGCCGCGCTAAATGTTCGCCCCCGTTGTAGTCACTGAATTAAACGGGGGAGATAGAGCTTTTATTAAAAGCACGCGCGACGCTTCAATTTTAAAACCGTGCCGCGGATAGGCGTGTTTGAAATTAAAATAAAGGTTGGAAAATAAAACGGCAGCGGAGAGAGAAAGGTCAAGGGTGATGGAGATGGCGGAACGAATGGGATATATATTTCATCCCCACCTCCTTTATTCCACACGTTCCATTTCTCATTTTCTACTTTTCCGTTGGAATTATATTTCTCCTGGAACTTTTCGTTGTCCACATTGTCAAGAATTTTCGACGCCGTATAGAAGGTATTTTCACTTTCCTACGAAGCGATTCATCAATTTTCAACCGAAGGCACTTACCCCCGACCGTGTCTTCTTCTTCTTCTTCTTCTTCTCCTTCTTCGTTTCTTGTATCTGTGTATCTGTGTAACCGTCAACCTCTCGTCGGATTTGGGATATTCATTTTCCTTGAAATTCCCGCTGGGAACAGATTTCGAAGAGATTTTGTCTTCTTCAACAGTTACTTTCCTCGTGAAATTGATCAACGAGCATAAAATTCATTTCCATCTATTTCCATTCGATACAAGATACGTGTAAATTCGTGGATAGAATTAATCGTATTTCGCGACGCTCTCACTTTTTCATCCCTCGCGATTAAACGATTCTTGCGCTACCTCCAAAAAAGGAAAAAAGAAGAAAAGAAAACTATCGACTATCTCTCCCCGTCAATAAATACGTTCGAATTAGTCGACTTCCTATCCGGTGAAGATTCACGGCGACGCAACAAATGTCCTCTAAAAATACGAAGAAACGGGAACGGTCGCGCTCTGCGAAGTCGGTTGAGCGACGCGCAAAAGCCATCGGATGGTTTTCATGAACGAGAGAGAGAGAGGGAGGGGAGAAAGAGAGAGAGAGAGAGAGAGAGAAAGAGAGCGAGAGACGAGTTGTGAGAAGGCGAGAGACAGTTACGAGGGCAGCAGTGGAGAGCGGGACGAGGAGGAGGGATTGAAATGAGAGTGAGAGAGATGGAAGAGAGAGAGAGAGAGAGAGAGAGAGAGAGAAGAAGGGAGCAAGAGAGAGTAAGACAAGAAGAAAAAGGGGAAGAGAGAGAGAGAGAGAGAGAGGGAGAGAGAGAGAGAGAAAGAGAGGGAGAGAGAGAGGCCGCGCTTCCCCCGAGGGTCCTGGGATCGATCCCTGTGCAATTTCCCGCACATGTCCGCATTGATCTGCCCTCACTTGCCCCCGGCGCCCACCCTTGCCACACTGAACCACCGCCACCCCCACTGACGCCGTCACTGACGCCGCTGCCGCCACCACCAACCACCCTTAGCTTCTTCGGGATCCCCACGATCGTCCAAACACCCCGTCTCTCACGCCGTTCGCTGTCCAAAGTCTGTTTGGAACTACTACTCGTTACCTCCACCCCGGATATTCGACCAACCCCCTTATAGTTTCCCAGTAACGTGCCTTAGGAAAGGGGGAGGACGTGCCTTGCTCGTAGACACGCGCGTCTTGTCACGCGTCACACGCGATACGCCTCGCGGCGAACACGATTTTTCAATTTGAGGGAAAAAGAAAAGAAAGGAAGAAAGAAAGAAAGAAAGGGAAAAGAAACAGAGGAGGGAGGGTGGATTGCGCGCGTTGGCTTCGCTCCCCGTGATTGGCAGCTTCTTCCGCTCTCCCATGGGGCGGTTGTCTATCTCGTCGAAAAGCGTGTCGTTTTTCAAATTTCCCTGTGTTGCCGCGACGACGTGGGGATTAATTAAAAGAGCGACGAAAGGGAGGAAATAGCTACAGCTAGTTCGACAGCGAGCTTCGTGAATATGAAACGGGGAAACACGGTTAAAACGTGTTCGAGACGAAAGGACAAAAATTACTCTCGTCAACGCTCTCTTCTTCCCCTCTCTCCCTCCCTCCCTCTCTTCTTTCCCTCTTCTCTCTCTCTTTCTCTCTCTTGCTTCCTTTTTCCTCCGCGAACCCTCACGAGAAACCTCGTAAAAAACTTAGGGCAACGAGGGGCGCCGCGATGGAAGTGGATGCGCACGAGGCAACGTTCGCAGGCAACAACGTGGCCTACCTAAATTAAACTTTTCTCTCTTCTCCTCGGCCCGCGTCCCTCCTCTTCACCCTACCATCCGTTCACCGAGCCCCCATACATCAGCCTGTCATAAACCTAAGCCGTGCCAAGCCGCGTTCGATGTAACCGATCGTTAAACTTCGCTACCGGAAACCAGGTGTACCTTCCGACGGGAATAACCGTTCGAAGGAACTGAAAGGCACGCGGGATGGATAAAGAGAGCGCGGGGTTATTGATCGCTTCGAAATTGCTTGCTTCGCTTCGCCATGGAAATGTTAAACTAGGCCTATCGAAAAACTTCTCCTTTGCCCCAACTTTCCCGCTCCCTAGTTTTCACTTGGAATTACAGCGCGATGAAAATGAAGCGAGAGAGAAGAAATATACCGGATATACCGGAAGAATGTTACGTTATACATGAAAATGTATATCATAAAAATATTCGTACGAAATACGACGTTACTAGAAGAATTTCGAAGTCAACTTTTAATTGGTAACTGGATTGCATCGAAACGTCCGCGAGAGGGAAGACGGTGATCTTCTTCCCCTGATTAGTTCCCCGGGGAGCGAATGGCCGACATGATTGAAAGGATCCATGGTTCTGTTCGCGTCAGAGAGATATGGAGAATTGGCCGGCGGTTTCTCGTCGATATCCGCGCGATCGCGTGGATCGACGTTTTCAAGATATTTCGTTGCGTAAGACGAGAGGCAGACGGCAAAGAAGTTTGCCGGAAAGCCGAAGACATCGATCTTCGGCTTCCCTTCAGCCAATCAGCGTGCCGACTGCTTCTTGAGAAGCGGCTCCTCGTTAATGCAGCGCAATTCGTCGGAGCGACGCTGCTAATGGACTGGCGCAATCATCCCAGGCCTCGCTACCGAATCTCCTTTCTCCGTCGACAGCATTCCTTCCTTCCTTCCTTCCTTCCTTCCTTCCTTCCTGCTTGCCTGCCTGCCTGCTTGTCTGCCTCGTCTAACCTCTGCTCCATTTTCTGCCTACGCTTCACAACTCTGTCACTTCCTGTTTCCTTCGCTCTTCGTTCGTCTTTGTCTTTTTCGCTCCTAGTGTCGGTTCTCTAACCACTCTGCCACTCTTTTCAGTTTTCCCAACTCTAACCATCTGCCTCAAAGTAGTTGTTCTTTCTTCGTTCTTATTTTTCCATTCATCTTTCCTCGCCTCTTTTTCGTTAATTTTTTTTCCCTCGAAATTCTTTTTCTTTTTAATTCTCATCTTGCGTCATTATTTTCCGACTGTCATTCTTCGTTTCTTCGTGAGATCTGTCGGTCGGAAGACGCTGCATGAAGGTAAAAGTGAAACTTCTTAACGAGACGAGATCCTTTCTCTTTCTTTAGATTGGTCGCTTTAGAAACATCCTGTATACAACCATCACGTGTCTGCGCTTCATTCCACTTTCGTGATTCCTCCGATCACACGATCGTTCATTCCGTTTCTACCCTCGTGCTCTCTCTTCCGGTTCGTCGTACCACCTCATCCATTGCCATTTCTCCTATGTTCTATCACTCCCTTCCGATCGATCGGCTCAGAGATCCGTTGTAATCAAGCGCGCTACCCTACGCCTCCTACCCCAAATCGATCGAACTGATACGATTACTCAACCGACTGTCTTACGCGATTCTAACAACAGAAAAAAGAAAAACTTTTGAGATTGTTCAATCGTCACTGTTACCCTTCCACACCGCTCGTTTTTTCCTCGTCCTGTGAAGAATATATCGCGCCAATAATTTTGACGAATAAAAATTCAAGCGGTGAAAAAATGGAAAAGAAAAGAAAATTATTCATTGCTCGTCGACGAGTTTATTTTTCGTCGGTTGATAGGTACCGGCACGGTGAAAAGGATTCGACGGGTGGAATGCGCGACGTGACCTTAATTCCACATCGCGGAACGCCGATACGTAAATCATCGTTGAATACGGTTTTCCGGGTGTGTACGTTCGCGTAATTCTAACAAATCGGCTCGTCCCGACTGTAAATCAGAAGGCGGCGTGCCGCATTCCCTTTATGCAGCTACCATAAAGGCCGCTTTTTATCCGTTCACGGCTCCTTATATCCGGGTTATAATATTTCACGGGTAGGGCAAAAATTAATCCTTATCCCCTTTCTATTTGATTGGATTTGTCGCGGAACAAACGCGTAACATTGTCGTAAATTAAACGCGGCTTCTTAATAATTCTTGGCGAATTCGTATATACGTTCAAATATTATTCAACGCGATGGTGGAGGTGGGGGCGGGATCGAGAGGATGGCAGCAGCGAGCTTTATGGAAGACGATTTCGAAGGCGATACCTGTCACGCCGTGCCTGCACATCCTTCCCCTTTTACGTAATGAGACGTGCACGAAAGTGGGAGAGGCCTTTTGCTTAGAGATTCGTAGGAAAGATAGTCGTAACGAGGCGTAGAGGGTGGATCAATACGAGGGTTCTTACGTAGTTCGCTCTCTCTCTCTCTCTCTCTATCTATCTCCTCACTGTCTTCTCCTTTCTTCGTGTATTCTCTTTCTCTCTCTCTCTCTCCCCCATCCTTTCGTCTCTAACGACCCCACCCCTCTTGTCCTTCGTCTTCGCTTATCTTCTTCTTACATCTGAAACTCTCTTCTCTCTGAATTTTTTATTACTTTTTGTTTTTTCTCTCTTTGTCTGCCTTCCCCGTCTTTCTTTTTCTTTTCTCTACTCTTCTCTGCCTCTCTCTCTCTCTCTCTCTCTCTGTGGCGCCGAGAGCTTGAAATGCAAGAGGACGAAGGTGGCGACTTCTATCTTCCATCATCCAAGCTTCTGTCAAAGAAGCGCGACCAGGATGGGATTTCCGGTGACCGTTTCCCGCGGGCGTCACCGCGGATCGAATTTGAAAAGAAACGACAATCGAGAACAAAGGAAAGGGAATGATCGATGAGGCATTTTGAGAATCTCAAGGGATGGGATCGAAAGACGTGTGCGATTTTGCACGACGATCGCGATAATCGAAATATAGAATTTTTGTTAAAAGCGTCAATGGTTGACGGCTACGACATCATCAACGACATCAACAACAAGTACAACAACAACAACAACCAACAACAATCAACAACAACAACAACAACACACCAAACATCCTACAACCGGGCATGCCCTGAGAGTACGAGAGTAGCCTGCGTGCGTGTGTGTCCAGGTATGAGAATGCGTGTGCATGGAGTGCAACCAGTGTGCACGTGGCGGTGAAAAAGAGAGGGAGAGAAAGAGAGAGAGAGGAAGAGGATAGATCGATCGGATACGATAGCGTGTGGCCCGAGGGTGCGGAGCATGACCGAGAGAGAAAGTGAGAAAACGGCACGACCGAGAGAGAAAGAGAGAGAGAGAGAGAGGGGGAGAGAGAAAGAGAGAGAGAGGGAGTGAGTAAGAAAGAGGAAAGGAACTCGTGTGAGAGGCTGGTCACGCGTGTGTGACTCCAGCGTGGGTGTGTGTCGGTGCAGAGAGAGAGAGAAAGAGAGAGAGGCTCAACGTGTGTGAATGTACGTAAGAAGGAGCGACTTGTGTACGATTGTGCGCGTGAAGAGAAAGAGAGAAGAGTAAATGTGGCGGGCGGCAGTTAGAAAAAGAAGGAATGAACGACGGAGAGAAATAAATCGTGAGTGCAAGGGAGAGTAAGAGATGGAGAATGAGAAAAAAATGAGCGAGCGAATGAGTAAGATAAAGGAAGAAACAGAGAGAAAGAGAGAGAGAGAAAGAGAGAGAGAGGATATGAAAAGAGAAAAAGAAAGAAACGAAAGAGAGAGAAAGACAGACAGAATCAACTGACGGGCACGTCCTGGTTGTAGGATCGGTGATGCCGAAGAGGGAGGAAGCCGCGTTGGCGGCGGTGGCTGCGGCCGCCAACGAAACTACGGCAGCCGTGGAGAATTTCGCGAGACTCTACACGGCACTGCGCCACGACGATGCTAGGCCTCTCTGCCGTTACTGCGGCAGAAGCTACTCGTCACCGAGCAACCTTCGACAACACGTGAAAAATGTCCACTCGAATTGGCCGCCCCCGGAGACGTGGCCGCAGTGCAACGTGTGCGGGAAACGGTGCAAGACCAAGCATTACCTGATCAATCATCAGCTTCAGGCGCACGGGATACACCAACGGCCAAACCTGAACAATCCTAATCAGCAACAGCATCAGTCGCCCTCTTCGTCCTCCTCGTTGCCATGAGTACAATCCTCCTCGTGCTCCGCCATCCCCNGTCGTCGTCGTCGTCGTCATTGTCGTCGTCGTCGTCGAACACCACCCATGAGAAACGATCCGCGACCAGATGAAGTCGGGGGTCGTTCCCTCACGCCTCTCGTCGATACAGGATAGCCTTGTTCGATATCGAAACGAATCCGGGTCCTCGGTCGGGTTATTTTCGAATTGGAATGGATCGGTGTATCCATATTCACGGAAATTATTCGGGGTCGATTGGATTTGGTAGAATTATCGTCGCGTTATTTTTACGAGGGGTGGGATATTGGAGGAAATCGGGTTATGCCCGGTTATTTCTATTAAACTATTTGTACATCGTTGAAGAAAGTTGAAACGCGTGACGTTCGAAGCGCGGCTCGCTAGTATCCTGTATCATCGAGATCACGTTCAGATATTCCTATTTTCTATAGAGTTTAAACGAGAGGATTAGCCGAGGCAGCAGCGAATTTCGGGAATTTCGTTCGCGAAAAAGGAATCGGATGGTTTTATGTGACTGTAACCGAGGCAACGTTCCAGAGAGATTACAATATCATATTTATCACGAGAGACAAGGTACATATATAAAAGATATCCGTAATAATAGATTTCCGGCAAGAAAGAAATAAGAAAAGAATAATCGCATGGCACGAAATATATATCGATCGAGTGATGCACAAGCAATGTGTTCGCTCGATCGTTTGCGCAATGGAAATGAGGTATTTTCCGAGTTAATAACAAAGAACACACGCTTACACACCTCCGCCACCTTCGAGCCAAAACACGTGTCCAGTTCTTATCCTTGGAAATGTAATATCCGGAGAAGCGTCCGTGTTCAGCCACCCC
>NW_006263358.1:1418620-1421800 GCF_000469605.1 Apis dorsata | reverse complement strand
ATGGTGGTGGTGGCTGGTGGTAACGTTGGTGTGGTGGTGGTTGCAGATCACGGGCTCGATGAGGCAGAGGGCGCGGCTTACCACCACCACCACAGCCATCACCAGCAACATCATCGGCATCGTCATCATCATCCACTATCCGTTCCTCCTCCTCACCATCATCATCATCAGGCGCTACAGGAAGACGACCAGCAGCAGCAACAGCAACAGCAAGACCAGTCGACGACCACCGCGTCGACCACCAACACCACCACGACCAAGTATCAACGGAGCCCGGCTGACTACAGGCAACAGAAGATGATACGCGATCATCATCAACAGCACGGTTACAGGTGTCCCCTTTGTTGTAGGACGTTGCAGGACATCAGCACGATGAGGGCTCACTTGGAGCATCATTATCCGCGCGACTCGCCAACCTGTCCCGTTGCCTCGTGCGCGAAAACGTTCTCTCATCCCAACAGCGTGAGGAATCACATGCGTTTGAAGCATCCGGTGCAATGGGATCAGATAAAGACGCTCAGATGGACTTACGTCTGATAAACAGGCCGATGGATAATATTATCCGGGTTACCTTAGACTCGCGTAGCCATTTTTTTTTCTCCTCTTTTTTTTTTTTCTCTTATCGGGTTTTACTTATTTTTCTTCCCCCTCTATTTTTTTCTTCTTTTAATCTCATTCTTTCTCTTTCTTGCTTCGAGCTTGCTTCTTCTTCTTCTTCTTCTTCTTCTTCTCCATTCTCGTATTCTCTTCTTTCGTATTCGCGCGGTTTCTTTTTTCTTTTTTTTTTTTTTCTTTCTTTTTTTTTTTATATTCCTAATATAAAAGTTTCGCCATTTATCGATTGCATATACACGTGTCTTGGTAGTCTCAGAGGGTGGAGGGCGCGTTTCAAGGAAAAATGTCTCGCGTGCCAGAGTCTATAAAGAGTTCGAAGGTATTGTATACGCGATATTGCGATCTGGTTGAATGTAAGTATAACATCTTGGGGAGGAGGAGGGGAGGAGGGTTTAGAATGATTTCGGGACGAGTCTGCGCGCCTACGATGATCGGTCCCCTTTTTAGTGCTTTATTATCGAGACAATTGTCGCACAAGCACCCACCTCTCTTCCTGACAATTAAACGAGAAGCGCACATTTTGTAAATATTCGGGAGATTATTATTATTAATATTAATAATAATATTATTATTATTATTATATATATATATACATAAAGAAAGAAAAGAAGGAATATATTATATATATATATAAATATATATAAATATAAATAAATAGAGAGAGTATATATATATATATAAAAAGAATAAATCTATATATATATAGAAAGAGAGAGAGAGAAAGAGTTGATTTTGTATAAAAAGAAAATGTACGAAACAGTATTTCTAGTAGAGCCTGATTAATAAAAAAAAAAGTAAATAAATAAATAAATAAATAAAAAAGTAATAAGAATGGATAAAATAATAAGAATGGTAGTCACACCAATAGAGATCGTGTATTAATAAGATCGACGTTGATTATACGACTACGATAATGTAATAACGGTTAGGTTAACGTAATCTTAAACAAGAGAAAACAATGTTCCTCTAAAGCTGAGTAAGCCAGCCTTACGTTAACGAGCGTAGTTTTTAAGAAATGAGCGGAGTAAAACACGAGTCGAGAATTTCTTTAGATTACGAGCGGAACGTTAGTCGATCTTGTAATCGTAACAGCTAAAAAATCGAAACGATAGGAAAATTGGAATCCGAAGATTTTACGCGCGAGAAAATAAAAAATAAAAATAGATAAACGAGGAAAAATAAAAAAATTGGACGTGTATCGAGATGTTAGTTTTACGATGCTTCCGTAATCGTTATCCGAAGAAACGCGCCGCAATACGAATAATTAATTAATACGTATATTTACACGTAAATCCACACGCGTAGAGAAAAAAATATTATATATATTAAACAACAGACGAACATATGTAATAACATATGTTAAACGTATATAAGCGAACATTTGAAAAACGATCGACGAACAGAACACGATGAACATGTCGATTCGAACAGCGCCTAGCCTTATTTTTCTACAATCTTCTGTTTTTTCGTCAGTATTCTCTAGGTAGAAGAATATATCCCAGACAGGTTAAGTTTTTTTCGACACACCGATAGTTACTAGAGGATACGCTGCGAATAAATTACGAGGAAATTATATAAATATATATAAATATAAATACATATACGCGTGTGCACGAGTTGTTGGTTGCGCGAGTGACGATGCTATATTCACGAGAAAGAAACGATGAATTTCTTATTCTCGATTATTCAACGATTAGTCTCGATTATGATATTCTTTTTTCTTTCTTTTTTTTTTTTTACTTTATATATATATATATTTTTCTTTTCGATTCGAAACACAACGCGCCTTGATTTTAGAAATTTTGATTAGATGGAAATCGCTCTCACAAGCGACAGCTCGTGCCACGGACAATGTATAGAGCATCATACGCACTATTTTAGCAGATACTAGGGTACGTAAGATTATACGTAAGACACACGAAATAAAGTATATACTATTTAAGTAATGCTTTGTACAATAAAAGGTATTCAAAGAAGATGACGTGGCTGATCAATCCATCAATGGACATCCATCTTTATTCGATTTACCGAATAGCCGAATCCGAGGCGAATAGAACGAGATTCTAAAAACGAGAACGGAAAACAGAAAAAAGTTTCATCTTTCCTTTAAGTTTTATCTTGTTTCGTTTCTAATCTAACTTTTTTTAGCTACTCTTCCCACGTGGTTTACTCGGTCCGGGACTTGCGCCGCCACCATCGGCCATCGCAAGCTCCTCGAAAAACGATAGAGGAAACTTTCACTTGGGGAAACTCGCCTTCATCACCCTTTTGTTTGTCTTCTTTTTTCAGTGGCCCGCCGCGGCTTGGACATGATGCGGGTCCGCGCCACGGATCCACGCCCCTGCCCGAAATGCGGTAAGATCTATCGATCCGCCCACACATTGCGCACTCACCTGGAAGATAAGCACACGATCTGTCCGGGGTATCGTTGCGTGCTGTGCGGTACCGTGGCCAAGTCGAGGAACTCGTTGCACTCGCACATGTCGCGCCAACATCGAGGGATCAGCACCAAGGATCTACCGGTCCTACCCATGCCCAGCCCGTTCGACCCTGAATTGGCATCTC
>NW_006263358.1:1415425-1418428 GCF_000469605.1 Apis dorsata | reverse complement strand
GTCTTTGGACACGTTGCACGGCAGCCGCGAGCCGAACACGGCGCCCCTTCATCCACCCGGCCATCTTCATCCGAGCCATCACAACACCAGCGCGACGGGATCAGCCATTCTCGACACATATTTGCAATTTATCGCCGAGAATTCCGGTTTGACGACGATGGGCCTCAGCCCCGAACAAGCCGCCGCTGTCGCGGCGGCGCACGCGGCCAAGATGGCGCACATGAGCGCCATGGACAAGTTGGGCGGTCGTGGGATCGAGGATTATCCCATGATCGGCCGGGACGAGGGTCGGGGGCCCGGTGTGGTGCACGAGGATCGCCAGGACGCGATGCAGGACAGGCACGTTGGATTGTTGGAGGAGGGGGAGTCGTCGGGGGGCGAAGAGGACGACTTTAGCGAGAACGAGGAGCCGGAAATCGTTAAAGCCGAATAGGTGGCACGCTCGCGGCAATCTGCGACCATAGTTTGTTACACGAGTGACCCGATTATTATTAGCAAGCGCTTTGGAGAGACGCGTTTTTCTTTTTTTTTCTTGGATCCGATCTTGGATCTGGGCGCGTTCCCTTCGCTCGCAGTCAAATCCATCCACTACCTCAGTAGAGACTTGTTTTCCCATTGTTTTCTTTTCGTTGCGGGAGAATAGAATTTTTGTTTTTTTTCTTTTTTTTTTTTTTTTTTGTTTTTCCAAAGAAAAGATGAAGAAAGAAGATGAAACGAAGTCATGACACACACGTATAATTCACACGTTTACATTTATATAAACCGGGCCGGTTCCGATCGGAGAAACGAATCCCTCCTTCGCTACACTCGGAGAAACGGATCAGTGATTTCCGTTTTCCCTTTTACTTTACGAACACGATACATACACACGCATAAAAACACATACCTATACATATATATATATATATATACTCTATCACACATCATGTAAACACGTGTATATGCGCGTATACAGTTTTTACCCCAGTTTAAAATATTCCATCTGTCTACCTCAGTGAACCACGATAAACGATAAGTGATAGGACAGACCAAGACGAATCTCACGGACGACGATGATGATGTTTCGGGAAGAGGAGAGAGAGAGAGAGAGAGAGAGAGAGAATCAGAATCAGGGAGACGATAAAAAGAAATGATATCGCCATGGTTATTCTTCGCATGATTTTTACTCATTTATGAAAAATGATTTATGAATACGAAGAATCAGATATCGATATATCGCGACAGACGTCGTTCAACCGGTTCCAACTGACCGGCGTTTTCACGGTCTCGTCGAAGCGATTGATTCGTTCGTCGAAAAAAAAAACGAGAGATCGTCCCAGCGAATCGACGAAATCTTAGACGAGAGGATGCTAGGGAGGATCAATTGTTCGATTCTTTTTATTTTCTAAAACTGAGCTGTTTGAGAGAAAGAGGGAGAAAGGAAGAAAAAAGAGAGAGAGAGAGAGAAAGAGAGTGAGAGAGAAAAGAGAAAACGGTGACCGTCGCGTATATGTACGCGACTCCCGAGAAGATATTATTATTATTATATTATATTATATTATTATTATATATAAATGTTGAGGAAAAATATATATTGTCTAGATTTATAGAGAAGTTAGTATACCACGACGCGTACGTACGTACGTACACAATACGAATAACAAAAAAAAAAGAAAAAGAATAACGATAATAATTGGAGAGAAAAGGACGCGTTAAAATAACGAGTAGAATGATACACGTGTGTTTAGCGTTAGGGTTTAGCACCCTTTATATTTTTTAGATGCACGCGTGCATCTTTCCAAGATACGTACACTCACTTACAGACGCGAATACACGGCATTACGTACATTAAAATACATACACACACGCCCACACAGTACAATTTTTCACGCATAATTGTACACACATATGCACGTACACACATACACGAGAAAGAGAGATTATGTTTCCGCGCTTGATTTGAATTCGCGCGCGAATCAATTACGTACGGTCGTGTCTCGTCAAGAGTGTCGCTTTAGAATCGCGATGATTATTACGATTGTTAATTATCTACTCGTTTTATCGTAGGAATAATAAAAAGAAAGAAAAAGGCGGGATATGTAAAGTCGGAGAAACCGGGTAATCTCATCGTGTCGATCAATGAAATATTCTCGTTGTTTCTCGTTTCGTTTGTAAACTTAGGTTAGAACGGTGTTCGAACGAAGAAGCTTTGGCTAGCTTTCTTTGACCAGCCAGAAGGGGATATAATTGTTACGATAAAACGTGATAAAGTAGAATCTCGTTAGGATTCGAGAGATGGTCGAGACGATGCGTTCTACTCGGTTCTGGAAA
This sequence comes from Apis dorsata, assembly GCF_000469605.1. Taxonomy (NCBI): domain Eukaryota; kingdom Metazoa; phylum Arthropoda; class Insecta; order Hymenoptera; family Apidae; genus Apis; species Apis dorsata. Next base: position 1,416,118 of record NW_006263358.1, on the reverse strand, counting down.
ATGGAATTAGGCGAAGTAGCGCGCGAAACTACGAAAAAAAAAAAAAAAGAAAAAAAGGCCTCGCCCCGGGGTGAACAATTAACCTTATTCTTTTCTTTCCTTTTTTTTTTTTTTTTTTCTTTTTTTTACCCTCTTTCATAGTTTTCATTCTTCCATAGAAAATCCGTCGAATTAATCGAAATGGAAAAAGAGATTCATCCCCTAAGGGCTTGCCATGACTTTTCTTAGTACTTAAGTTCTTTATTTCGATCATTTTTCTGTTGAAGGGAACGACACGATTCTTTTTATCCGTAGAGATCTTCTCACAGACGACTAGTTGCTCGTGTATTGTTTTTTGTTGTGTGTTTTCTTTCTTTTCGAAAGAAAAAGAAAAAGAGAGAAGAAACGTGACGCATGAGGAAACAAGGTAGAAGCCACGAGTGGAAAGGAAGAACTGTTTCATCTTTTCTTGAACTTCGTCTTGCTCCTAATGGAGCATCGATCGGAGTCTTTCCGCATTCTTGAACGTGTCGTTAGCTCTGACTCATCTCGATACTCCTCTCTAGCCTCGTTTTATTTATAAATCCGTTAACGTCTCTTCTCGTTCTCTAACGATTTTTCGTTTCACGATAAATTGTATTTCAAATTTTATTTTTTATTTATCTTTTTCTTCTTTTTCTTTTTTTTCCGATCATCCTCGTAAATTATACACAC
>NW_006263358.1:1414592-1415404 GCF_000469605.1 Apis dorsata | reverse complement strand
TCTCGTTCCACGAGTGGCGATGAAGATATATATATATATATATATATATATATATATAATGGGAAAGAAAGAAAGAAGTTAGAAGCAGTTTCTAAGATCGTAACTGCGCGCGCGATTTCGTGTCTAGGTTCGAGAAGTATAATATTAAAATGGTTCCTACTAATTGAATGCATACACGAGCTACTTTGATTTACAGTATATCTTGAGAATATATATTATATACATATAAATATATATATATATACACACAAAACACACATAATTAGATACGCCTAGGAAAAAAAAAAGAGAAACTTAGCAATACGTAGTGGCGCATCGCGTTTTAAACAAAAAGTTTTCTTCCCTTTCACGTTCTTTATCATAATAATTATTAATTTCGTCCTTTCTTATCATTTTATTTCATTTCTTCTTTTTTTTTTTTAATGCGCGAATTTTTTTTCTTGCGCGAATGTGCATGGAAGAGTGACGAATGACGAATAAGTGAGAAAATCGATTATGGCTGAAGATGAATCTTTTTTTTCTTTTTTTAGATCTTTAACACCTATTTTTATTCTTTCTTTCTTTTTTTCTTTTTTCTTTCTTTCTTTCTTTCTTTCTTTTTTTATTTTTTTTTTTTTTTGCCTAGATTTAGTAGGTTGTAAACAATACTCGGAGTATACTAACCCTTTCTTAGCCTGTAAGAGCATTTTATCTATGAAACACAGGGATTCTTAGTGATTTTATCGCTATAAGAATACGTCGTTCACGAACGGAATATAAGCTGTGTATTTCTGCGCGAGACGATACGTCCAAGAAAGAAAGGAAAAAAAGAA
>NW_006263358.1:1411320-1414514 GCF_000469605.1 Apis dorsata | reverse complement strand
AAAAAAAAAAAAAAAAAAAAAAAAAAGAAAAAGAAAAAAAAGAGAGAGAGAGAAAAAAAGAAACCGACGATCGATCGTGGATCGAGCGCGAGACGAGCAAATTTTTTGATGAGCAGCGTCGAAAACCGAACTCCCTTTCGACGAATCCTCGAGATCTTATTTATTAGAGATTTTAAGCTTACCAATCGAAGAGTATAAACTTTTTATCCGCGACAATAATTAAGAGAGAATTGATCGTATTGAAACAATGTTCACAGAATTATCAGGATAAGAGAATTAGAAGAGGCAGGGTGTTGAAGAAGTTCGACGCTGAGATTCCTCGATTTTTTAAATCTTTATATTGTACATACATACGTGCACGGTGGGGTATTTGTATACGATCGAAAAATACTTGTATACGAATCCGCGGAGACGAGGCCACGGGTAGATCTTTGTAGAGAAAGAAAAAGGAAAAAAAAAAAAAAAATAGTAGAATCATAATCGATATCGTGCGTCCTCCGATCCGTGTTATTTTTAACGCTTGTTACGGACAGATGAAATTTTTAATCGCTCGTTCGCTTCGCAGAAAGATTCACGAGTCGTCGCTGCGCGAATTTGCACGGTGGAAAGCTTCGTGGATAGACGTGTTTTATCGTAGAATGGAGAGAATGCGGGAATATGATCGATCGAGACGCGAATCCAGGTCTAATCGGTACAAAGAAACCACTTCTTGCCTTGAAGAAAGCTCTCTATAAATATTACGGATCAGGTGCGATCGTGTTGCGAAAGAAGGGTTAAGATAAAAATTCAAATTAAAAATAAAAAAAAAAAAAGAGGGAGGAATCCGGAGGAAGAAAAATAAAGAATAATAAGTAAATAAATAAGAAAAAAAAAAAAAAGAGGAAATTCTTCGCAGAGTACAAATTTATTCGCGATGTTTGTCGAGGAGAAGAATCTTAAAGAGAAGAAAACAAAACGATAATGGAAAATAAGAAAAAAAAAAAAAAAAAAAAAAAAAAAAAAAGAAAATATAGTGGACATCGATCGAAGGAGGAAGCTAAAAGGTTTTCTAGGTATCGTTATACGCGTTTGTGACAACTGTCTGTCCGGATCGGAACGAAGAAGGGAGGAAAATGGAAAATAGGGTTTGATCGTTTTTTTTCTTTGTGCCATTGCGAATAATTAATCAAACACGACGAGATTTAAGACTCTCTTTTTCCTTTTAATCTTTTTTTATCTTTTTTTTTCTTCCATTCGTTTTCGTCGTCATTATTCTTTCGCTGTTTCTTCACCGGAGAAAAATTGCACAGAAAGCGTCTCCCCTTAATTATTTCAATAACCATCCATGACGATCAACAAATCGTACACGCGTTGATCGTAGTCGCGTGGAAAAGTTGATGAATCCAACACAAGTGATCTCGTCGATAGACTTTCTTCTTCGCTTTTCTTTTAATCTTTTGTCAATTTTTTGTTTTTCTTCTTCTTCTTTTTTTTTTTTTTTTTTTTTTTTTTTTTTTTTTTTTTTTTTTCTTTAACTGTACAGATACGAGCGTCGATTTCGATCAATCGTCGCGATAATGTATGTTATATACAAACACGTACACACAATACACACATTGAAATATATATATGTACACTGACACATGTACAGATTTATCGAACGCTGCAAATGCGTGTACACACACATACACACACATATACACACACGTTTACGTACAGGCACGTAAGCAAACATTATAGTTAAAAGGGTTGGCGGGGTGCGTTCGTCTATCCCTTTAAAGTGACAGATATTCACGATACCCTCCCTGCAGATCATAGTTTTCTACGACAGTATTTATATAGCTATATATACATATAAATAATTATATCTATATATATATATATATACACAATCAGAAATATATTGTATGTATATACGAAATGTACATATACATATTAAAATATTTTTACACGAACGATCCCCTTTATCGCGCCAGCACCCCGTCATCCCACCCTTCAGTCGGGTGTATCCCCGGGTTGAAAAAAAATAGTCCGTTGAACGTAGTTCGCAATAGTCATTTGGAAATAAAATAACCACCAACTACAGTATTGCAATAGTTGTTAGAGAGACAATCGTGCGAACGTAATCGTGGAAAACGCTCCCCTTTCCCCTAACCGATCGATTAAAAATTGGAAAACTGTTAAAAAAGAAAATTAAAAAATTAAAAAAAAAAAAAATAAACAAAGAAGAAAGAAAGAAAGAAAGAAAGAAAAAAAGAACAAACTGGCTCAACTGGCAACGAACAAACACTTTTGATCGCTTGAAAAATATCGCGAAACGAATCGAAGCGAAGAGGAGCGAATGAAATATATTCTTGGCTGATTCTTCGGTCAAAGAAAATAGAAAGAAGGATGAGAGAGAAAAAGGTGGTGAACGCACGACAGAACACTCGTCTTCCGTATCGGCGAGCCGCCGCGGCTCTCTCGGTATCGACAATAATAAACGGCGAGCGTGCCGGCGCTCGTAAATGCCGAATCGTGCGAGTGCACTCGTCTCCGCGTGGCTTTACGGTGATTATAAAGTCGGATTAACGACGCCGTAAACGCGGCTAAACCTTTCGCGAATAGTTCGCCAGTCGGGAACGTTTCGTTCGAGTTCTTAGGGGGGAAATGCAAATAAACCGTCTCTGAAATTCTCTTGCCTACCGGAATAAAGGGAATCCGGCAAAGTCTTTCGGATATCCTCGCTATAGAGGATATCATCGTGGCTCGAGCGAGAGCAATGTAAACCTGAGACCATTGTCGAATCGCGAATCGTGTCTTTTCGAAAAAGACTTGCGAATAATTATACGAATAATTATAATTAAATATCGTCCTGCTTAATATCGATCGAATCATCGTTCCGTTTCTTCTTCTTCTTCTTCTTCTTCTTCTTAAATTGCATTACAAGATTGACGAATGTTGTTCTGTCGTGCGTTAAATTTTTGATCATGCAATTATTGATGATTGAAGTTTGAAGGGAGGACGTGACACTCTCAGAAGAATCAGTTTTTTCTTTTTCTTTTTCTCTCGAAACTTAAAAATTTCGCAAGGGAGCGATCTACCATCTCAGGTATTCTGAAAAATCGACACGATTACATGATGCATTGTTGTAAATGTAATAACAAACTCAGGAAATCTGAAGCAACCAGGCCGTGATACTATTACTTATAGAAACTACTACTACTACTACTGCT
>NW_006263358.1:1410059-1411315 GCF_000469605.1 Apis dorsata | reverse complement strand
ATTACTACTACTACTACTACTACTACTACTACTACTACTATTACTACTACTACTACTACTACTGCTACTACTACTACAGGTTTGATTCTTTATGCGTTAAACGGACGCTCGGATGATTCGCGAGCCAGCGTCTATTCTGTTTTGTTTCGTTTGTTTATTTGTTTCTTGTTTGTTACGAGATTTTACTCTGGCAAGTGGCAAGGCGTGTGCACACCGCGTGTCTGCGAATCTGCAGCGAATGTGCCCCGTGAAATCGATTGGAGCCGTTCCATTCGCGAAAAAGAAAGGCCGTAAACGAACTATATTATACACTATATATATTATACATTACATTATATTGTATCCGACTTGATGCATCTTCATACAAATTATTTCGTTATCGCGACGAATCGCACGGCTCGAATTTGTTTCGCGAGCCACGTACGTGATTATGCGATTATTAGGCAGGCAAAGGGATATTAAAAAGAAAAAAGAAAAAAAAAAAAAGAAGTAAGGGAAAAAAGAAACGATTGTGAAAAATCACCACAGCTACCTCCATAATTAATTAAATATCAGTCTTCTTCTCGCGCTATATTCACGCTCACGATTACCTAAAGCATATAGTAACGTTACTTTTTACGATGACGATTTCGGGGGGCGAGTAATTCGTCATCTCGACGAAACCATTGCATCTCCGCATAGCGAGTATATTATTATAATATAATAATTATGTATACACAACGTTTATATACACATAGTCAGAAGCGCGGGATAATATAGCCTCCATGGATTATATAGGTTTAAGGATTTGCCTCCTTCCGCGGAACAGTCGAGCCGGCAATGGAACAATAATACAATAATAAAGAAAGAAGAAAAAAGAAAAAAAAAAAAAAAAGGTGTAGAGAATTTCGTCGAACGTCGGTCGCGTTTCGATGTGGAAATTATATTTTAGACAGACTGCTCAAAATAATTCGAAGATTTACGTTTCTAAGTGATAACGAGACAGAGGATGAATCGCCGGTCGCGAAATTTCAATGCGAACACTGCTCAAACTATTTCGTTTCGTGGTACGAATACACACATACAGACTTAGGTAAATCGAATGTAATAGCCATAGTAGATTATTATTGTTATTATTATTATTTTTTATTAAATTTCTTCTGTCCAGAGATCGCGATATATTCGAAACATCTTCGAAATTGTGGCGATAATAGAAAGTCTTGAGAGTCAAGATAGACCAAAGTGTTATACATCGTTGCTTTTCCCCGTTGCAAGTC
>NW_006263358.1:1409560-1410028 GCF_000469605.1 Apis dorsata | reverse complement strand
GTCGAGATAGATTGTATTCGCAGAATGCAATGTTCTTTTTCTTTTTTTTTTTTTTTTCTTTTTATTAGAAAAAATATCTTTACAATATCGAGGATGTTCGAAATTATTAGCACATTCGAATCACAAATATATAGAACACACAAACGATAGAATTCTTCTCTGATTACTTTGAGCGGAAAAGATGGGAAAAAGATGGAAAAAAAAAAACGACTTGTATCTGGTCGGAGATTAACAATGGAGCTACCTCAGTTTTACGATATATAATGTAATATCGACATAGAACGCGCACTCGAGCCGCATTTTTTCTCGCTGAAAATGGACAAGAAATACTATTTCACTGCCAAGCGTGCCATGCTCGACTATTCCGCGTGCGACAGTGCTGAATTCCAAAATCACAATGCAATACGTTGTACTTACAGTCGTTTTTATGCGTTGACTCGTCGATATATACCGGTTAGTGATTTTACT
>NW_006263358.1:1408541-1409503 GCF_000469605.1 Apis dorsata | reverse complement strand
GAGAGAGAGAGAGAGAGAGAGAGAGAGAAGAATGAAAGAGATGATCGTACGACAGAACGAGAGAGAAATCGAGGAAAAAAAATACATTTTTTTTTCGCGTGAATGCGTTAATGCGTGATACACGATGTTACGCCGCGTGCAAGGCAGGTGAAAATGTAGAGATTTTTAAAGGTGTGACAGGGAAGGAAGAGTGTTGAAGTGAGAAAGAAGATTAGAATGCGAGATGACCGTGTAAGAAGAAGAAGAAGAAAAAAAAATACGTTCGGATGGCCTCCTATTATTATATTATATGCATATAATTATATATATTATTAGAAAGTGAGAAGAAAAGAGGAAAAATATAAAATATACCTATCTACGTGATATTTTACAGAGAACATAATCAGGGACGCGTCGTAACCATAGACGTATAATTATTATATTATATATTATATAATAGAGTCTCTTTCTAGTGATAGAAAAAAAGGAAAAAAAAAAAAAAAAAACCATAAACTCTTAACTTATTTTGTAACTCATCGTCGGATCTGAGGAAGAGGAACACGGTCGCGTGACGAAACCAATGAGCGTGCAATTCTCGACGTACGGCGTGATCAAATTTCAACATATTTTTCGAAACAATACAATGATGATAGAGAAATGATCGATCGTGACAGGTTTCCACCGTTTCTTACAAAATCTCCATAAAATTTTAAATCCCGCGATTCTCACGGAGGGAACATATGATGGAAACGACGAGCGAAACGTTTTAATCTTTAAGCATCATTGTCGTTCAAAAATTCATCGTTATAATTAATTCTCGAGCCACGCTTTCGTTTCGAAACGAAAAATTTGGCGAATAATTTTCATATCGGCGTACACGGCCACGATCTCGACCGATCTCGATCCTTTTTCTTTTCTTTCTTTTTTTAACGATTTTTATCCGGCTGATAAATCTGGATCCACTTTCCATCACGATTTCCTCC
>NW_006263358.1:1402456-1408343 GCF_000469605.1 Apis dorsata | reverse complement strand
TTTTTTTTTTTTTTTTTTTTCTTTTTCTTTTTCTTTTTCTTTCGCCGTTTATTAATTTTGAATATCATCGGCATACGGGGGCCAGGGTGAAAAACCGTTTTGTCTGCGAAACGTATTATCGATTTGCTTGTTATATCGTTAACGCCGCCTTGCTGAACCGGCGCGATTCTCTCATTAATCGTAAACGCTAGCTATCGGCGTATTTTGCATATTGATCGTACGGAAAGAGAAATAAGAAGTGAAAGAAGAAGAAGCGGATGAAGAGGGGAGATTGAAAAAAAGAAAGAAAAGAAAAGAAAAGAAAAGAAAAGAAAAGAAGAGAAGGAAAAATGCGGACGAACGTTGTCGGAAAGAGAAATAAAATGTAAAAATTTGCGAAAATTTCGAGCATATCCGTAAGAGCGAAGAGTTTCGAAGAGTGGTGGGAAGAAAAAGGGAATAAAAGAGAAAAAAAAAAATAATGATAGAGAGAATGGTTATGAGAGAATGAGAGAAAGATTGAGAGAGAGAGAGAGAGAGAGAGAGAGAAAGTGAGAGAATTACCGATCATCATGGGCCCCGTCATCGAGACGCAACGCCACCTCGTTCTTTACTTAACGGTTAACTATCATTAAGGTGCTTCAATATTGTTACGTTACGTTTTTTTTTATTACCGTCATTTAATATTAATGTTATTATTATTATTGTCATTATCATTTCATTATTATTAGCTTCGCTAGATCGTGTTTAGAAAAGAATGATGTACATCTGTCTCCTGGCAGGGAATCGAGGAAAAAAAAAAGATACAAGGAAAACGAGATCGCGTTATTTCGTGGGCATTAAAAGAAAAGGGGGGAGGGGAAAAAAAAAAAGAAAGAAACGTGCACAGAAGGAAAACGCTTCACGCTTCGAATATATTCTTTTCCTTCGTCCTTTTGGATTTTTTTATTTTTTTTTATCTTTCGTTGTATTTTTCTTCGCCCATCGATTTTTTTTTCTTCGCCCACGTTTCTCGCCATTGAGACAGAGGCAGTCTTGCTATAACGTGAACGAGCCAGTATGTCAGATATATCCTGTTTTCTTTTCCCCTGAAAATCCTATATCTTGTCTTGTCTTCCCAATTCTTTCCTCTCCTTTCTTTTTCTTCTTTTTTTAACACCTTGTAAATACCAATCTATTTATCTACCTGATATTAACCGTTCCAACGAATTTTCTCAAATTTTTTAAATCTGATTATTATTTCTTTCTTTTTTTTTTTTATAATTTTTTGTCTCCTCTTCCTTCCTTCCTTCCTTCCTTCCTTCCTTCACACATACTACGTTACTACTTTATGTTCAATACGTTTTTATTTTGCCATTCTTAGCATGTAAGCCATCCAACTTGCCAATACGATTACAATAAAATATGTTTAGAAAGGAGAGAAACTGTGCTGCGTTCAGTTCAGTTCCCATTTATTTCAGTTCCTTCTTTTCTCGTTTCGAGAAGTAAGTATCCTTAACCTATTCGATTTTGATTTTACCGATTTTCGAGGTAAGTCAGAAACATCCATCTATACAAATCGTGTGCAAATTTTATCTTATATCCATCCTATTTTTTATTCCTTTCGAACAAACTTAATCTTTAATCTTATCCTTTTTTTCGTTTCGCGTATAATTTCAGATCGAAATCTCTACGGTTTTCCAATATCTCAAATCGATAATCACGCCGTACGTCGTCGATCTTTCCACCACAAGTGAATCACAAAATTTATTATTCGTAGAACAGTGGTGGAAATTTCGTTCGATCGAAGTACAAAATCTAATCCTCGAGATTACACATATACGTAGAAGAGCCAGGGAAGGCCACACTTTCGATCCGACGAATAATTTCCTCGAAATAAATAATCGAACACGTATATCGAGAGACAAATCTGAAAGACTTTGGAGAGGAGAGAATATATTTTTTTTCGTAACGAAAAAAAAAAGAAGAAAAAACGAAAAAATAGAGGCGAAGAAAGAAATAGAGGATTGGAACGATTTACACCGCGGGGAATGCGGTCGACGCGTTTTATCGCCGTTTATTATTTATCGAGGTTGCCCGCATCCAGGAATAATGGATCGGGCCGGAAATTGCCTCTAAATACGTTGGGGAGCGTGAAACCGTGCAACGATGCACGATGCATCGCGCTCGAAGGGAGAAGAAGGAAGCCGAGAGGGTGGTGGAATGTTCACGTATCACGTGCGTAGTTCGAGCTACGGATTCCTTGCGTAATTTTCAAGCGTAATCGGGTATCCGTCGCGAGATTATCAGTGACGATGCGATCACGTGAGCCATGTACGTCTTTTTTTTTCTTTTATCGCCGATATTTCATCGATCAGCGACGAGAATATTATAATATAAATCGGCTTGGTTGCTAAATCAAATATTCATGTTACGCGAGTACCTTGAAACCTTCTTTCTTTCGATCGAAATTCGTAGATATCGTTATTATTTAGAAATTCATTTTTACACGCTCTTCTCTCGATCAGAGAGACGCGTACAAATGCAGCGAAGAAATAGAAATACTCCTCGATGTATTAATCTTTCTTAGAAATAATTCGTGAATTAAATTTTTCAAGGAAAGATGAAATTAATTATATATATATATATATTAAAGTCGTGATGCGTGAAAAATGCATCTGTTTCAAGCTATTATTTGATTTCACTGCTACTTGTTCTATCAGATTCCGTTCGCACGGATCTCTGTCTCGATTCGCGTGCAATCGATCGAAAGTGAGAACGTCTGGCCCGAGGGAAGAGCCGTTTTTTTAAAGGTTGCCAACCGAAAGAGGAACGGAGCCCGGGGCTTGGATTCGAAGAGAGAAAAGGTCCGCTTTAATACGGATGCGCGCGACGTTCCCATCGATTCGACGTCGCGTATTTCACGCGGAGAGCGGGTTTCCTCATCCTGGAAACGGATCGTCGTCGAGTGTGCGAGCGCGCGGAGAAAAAAGGTCGGGTAATTTTTCTACCGGCCGCGCCATGCTTCGTGGACGCCTCGTTAACTTAACGAGACGTTTTTCTAACGGATCGTCGCGATCTCTGCTTCTCCTCCTACGAACATTTCGATGGAAGCCTTTTATCGAATCGTGTCGAGAGAAGTTGGTGCGTTACGTAGCTCTGGTGCCTTCTTACGGCCTGATTTGTACGCAAATCGCACCACGAATTCGTCGATTTGGAATAATTTCTTTTTTTTTTTCTTGATTTTAATCTCCTTCCTCTTTGTTTTCTTTCTTTTCTTTTTTTTTCTTTTTTTTTTTGTTTGAGTTTCGTTCATTGGATCGATTTTGAAAAATATATATTAAGGATTTAGATTTCAAACGAACGTTCCTTTCGTGAAACGAAATTTGGATTTCTTCCAATGTATTACGGAAGATGAATGGAAGAAAACGTTTGGTTTTAATTTGGAGATTTAAATACGTTTGTGTAGCAATTGAGAATTTACTTATAGATCGGGTGAAGACGAATCGGGTACATCAGGCGATCACAGTTCCTATTTTGCTCTCAGCAAATTTAATATAAGGCGCTACGTGTGTATGAGTAACTGAAAGAGAGAATATATCTGGTTATACAATAAGACTTTAGACTATTGTGCGTATATTGTAACGATAACTTATAGTTAAAATAAACTATGTGTATTAGACGCGATTATTACTTGTCGGGGAATTCGTATTTTGTAATTGGTTGGGTTATTATAAAATTGCTTGATCCGAGTTGCAAATTTTTCTTAAAATCTTCTAAATTGGAGAGGAATTTTTTTTTCTTTTTTTAATACGTGTTAGAATTATTTAAACATTTGGTAAATGTTAATTCACGATTTAATGTACGATTGTTGATCTTCGTGACATGCTATATGTTTTTACAAATTTTTTACTTAATTTTTATTAGCATATTTTACTCGTTTATATAGAATCCATATGATGCATATATTGACTATTATGTACATATTGAATTTGCAGTCATAAGATCCTAATAAAAAATCGTGAAATATATTTTCCATTTTTTTAACTATTCAAATTATGAAATTTTATTATTTCTTTCAAACAAATTTCAATTTTTTTGTGAAAAGTAATAAATTCAACAATTGCGAACTGTGATTAATCAATGATTAATTTTCAGGTCGAATTATTTTTTACTACTGTGGATAATATGATCACATTCTGTATGGATGATAATTTATACACTTTTATCGATTCATTTGTCTCGATAAAATATAAATTACCGTATTATATTATTTATAAAATATTGAAAATTATGATATTTAAATATTTAAAATTAAAATTTTCGTTCGCACGGTATAGGAAAGTTTATTGGATATATTTAATGCGTAGTCTTATTTGCCAAGCGGTGTTAAGTACAAACTGGCGCCATCTCTTGAACGCGAAAGGAAGGACAAAATAGGCCAAAACCTATTCCTGGCGCCATCTCTCGAGTATTTTTATAAACTCTGAAAATTTTTTTAATAACCGAGAGATGGCGCCACGAGTCCCATTTTTGCTATTTTCATCCTTCTCTAACTATTTTCTATCCTTAGATTTCGAGTTTCATTTGCGGCACTCTGAAGATGGCGCTGATTGCAGTATTTTTATACTATCTCCATCCTTCTCCTAATGTTTTCTTTCCTTGTCTACATCTTGTTACTCACGCGCTCAATAGATGGCGGTAAGATTCATTCATTTACCTCGTTTTTATCCTTCTCTCACTATTTTCTTTCCTTTTTCATACTTGCTCCGTATTTATACGCTCAAGAGACGGCTCCAATATCTGATTAACTTTACTATCGAATTAAAACATTTTACAAACAATAATTATTCAATAATCCAATTTTTACATTTACATTCTTATTATCATTTTATACGCTATATTTATATTCTTATTATTTCATACGTATACAAATTATTGTCTACACATATATATATTTCTTATCTCCCCATTGAATCATCTCATACGTATACACGATCTTTCCACCCGTTTAATATCGTTCACCCGCGAAATTTTCACGCCCGTTTCTCGAAATGGATTCGTTACCGTGCCAAGGCCAATTTTCCTCGCTAAGAATAATGATCACGTAGATGCAAATCCCAGCCTACTTATAAATACATAAACAGCTCTCGATCATAGATGCACGAAGCATCGTCTTGAAGTGGGGATCTTTCTGCAAGGTAAGTTTATCAATCTCTATCGATTCGTATCGAACGAAATCATGACTGACAACCCGACTTATTATTATTACAGGCTCGTACAAATTCGATGTTATCGCCACTGTTTGGGATAATCGTTAATCGACCAAGTGCAAACAACATTGTTGCGGACGGGCGGCGAATTCGAGATGATTTTCACGCTTCGTTTCACCCTCGATTCGCGCGGGACAATGGGAAATGGTTCGGGCAAAGGGTTACGATCGCACGAAATCGGGTACGTCGCGATTGCTTTTGTGTCCCCGTTGCGAGGGATAATGGCGCGAAGAGAGGGTGAAGAGAGAGAAGAGAACGCGAAAGGTTAGCCACGACGGCGACAAAGGGAACGGGAAGAAAAGAAAAAGTCAACGGTACACATAAGCGACATTCCACGCTTGCTTTCGAGTAGATGCTAATGAACGTGACTGTGAGGCCAGGAAGTTCGGTGCGCTTTATGCTAATGTCTAAACAAATGGCCGGCCTCCCGTGTAAAACACGGGACTTTTGTGTTGCTCCATCGTGCGTATGTACGTTTCTTCTTCGTCGTTGCGCCAGAAATCTCGACTAGAGGGAGGGAGATCTCTCCTCACCCTTGAAAGAAAAAAAAAAAAATGCTCGTGCCTCGTGAAAGAGTAATGCGTTCCGGGAGAGGCCGCACGAGCTGCTGATTACTTTTCCTTCTCGCAAGGCCACGCACCACGAGTCGAGAAGAA
>NW_006263358.1:1392229-1402303 GCF_000469605.1 Apis dorsata | reverse complement strand
TTCTTCTTTTTTCTCTTCAGCGTTAAATTGCAACGGCTCGTCGAATTACTAATGACTCGCGGCCACTGCTGGAATCCATTCTCTCTTTCTCTCTCCCCGTTTCCTCCCTCTCCCCCTGTGCTAACGATCTCTTCTTTTCGTTTCGCGCGCGATAAAACCCTCTCCTCGCCTCATCAAAAGGTCGAGAGAAGGGAACGACGGTGAAAAAAATAGTGAGGGTCGAAGCGTATTTTCGATACAATACGATACAATGCTTCGTTATTCGTGGCCAACGGTGTTCGGCTGTTTGCTCCCTGCGACCCATCAATGCGTAACCATTACCAGTTACCCGGAGTCACCCGTGACTCCATATATATATATATATGTATATACGTCTTTCGGAAAAAAAGCTGAGACCCTCTTAATTCCAATATAAGAATATACGCGATTCGTTGTTCGAAAGTCGACAAAGGATGGAATGGTGAAAAGAGGGTTTAAAAGTTTGCTTGTTTCGTTTTGTTATTCTTTCGTTTTATCGCGGGAAAAGCGAAAAAGGGGGCGAGTGAAAGGGATTAAAGTTAGGAGGGGAGCGTAATTTTTATCCCGACGAAACAATTCCACGAGTGTTTCTCATCCATTGTCCGATCATTGGCCAACCGCCGCGATAACATAAATCTTTAATGAGGGAACAGTTACGAGAGCGCGAAGAATTTCTTCCCCGCCAGCCTCTCCTCCACCACAGTGGACCGCAGAGTTTAAAAATGGGTCGGTCGTCGATGTCACGGTCGACTGTTGACTCGCGTAATTACCGGTGACGACGCGTTTCCGCGACTGAACCGCCTCTTTCGACGCCGGCTAAATACCCTCCTCCCCTCGACGGGGACGAGGGTGACGAATTTTCTTGGAAAAGGAATCGAGGAAATTGCGATTTCGGTAAATCGTATCGCATGATAGCATCGTGACGAATGTGTACGAGGAGGGGATCCCTTTTCTTTCCAAAGTTCTCCCTAATTGGCCGACAGCTGGACAGTCGAAGGAATTGTGTAACTGTAATTGCCTTTTCCCCTCCTAGAAAACGCGTTAATATCGTACGATCCACGCACGAACGAAATTATTTTCGTGCCAAGTATTCTAGATCAGATCTGGGACAAGTTTTCCATTCCTCGAACACGATTTACATCGAAACTATTCGTCGAATACTCGAACGATATTCTACCTATTCTCTTCAACTATTCTGTTTACGTCTTTACGATAATTCCAATACTCTACGTTTAATACGCGACTCTTCAAGAATATTTTGATCTACGTCAAAGAAAAAAGAAAGGAAAGGAAAAGAGAGGGAAACGGTTGATGAGCGTTGGAAAGAAAGCGTGGCGCGCCCAGCCACGGGAAGTCAGTTTCCCATACCTCCAGTTCCCGGAAGATCCATCAAATCCTTCACGACCAATTACCGTCTCATTGTGACCCGCCACGTTTCGATCGCACGCATTATGTCTGCCCGCTAATTTTTCCGCGAGCCGTCGATAAAAAAAAGAAAGAAAAAAAAAGAGGTGGCCATTTCCGCGCGCAACTTCCGCCCAGCTCTCGCCGATCCTTTGACACGGGCGGAGGCTCGAGAGAGGGAGAGAGAGCGAAATGGGAAAGAATAGTACCCCCGCCTTTGTCAGAAAGGGTCAGCTCGTGCGTGTCGGCGAGGATGACTCAACGAGACCGCTTTTCGGCTCTTTCTCGATTCGCAGCACACAAGCGAACCCTTTTACAAACACTCGTGTGTGGATCGTACGATCGGCCAATTACCTGTGGCCCGTGTCCAAGAAACGGCGCCTCGAGTCGTTGTGTGTGACTCACCACGCGGTTCCTTCTCTTCCGTTTATCGCATTGTACGTTATATTCCCGCCACCCGGTATATTAAAACGCGTATTAAAACGAGCGGAGGGCGGGCTGGCCGCGTGCGGCGGGCAAACAATAACGATAATGAGTTAACAGGGCCCATCTGCCCTCGATGAAGGGCGTGCTGCGCGCGTCTGGGTGGAAGTCATCGACGGACAGATACCGTAATGGAAATCGATCTATTTCGGCGCGCGCTATATATATATAAAACTCGGGTGGACCGCGGGTTAATCGTTTTTCATGGACCGATGTGCAGTGTTGTTTTGAGAAACGTTGAATCGATTCGTAACTGTTTCGAGACTCGGAGCGACTCGGATGATTGATTAATGTAACCTCGGTGTCTATTAATTCTATTAATGGACATGACACACGGTGATGTGTTAATCGAATGTAGCTGGAACGAAGCGTGCGATATTCTTGACGGTGTTAGGTTAAGTTAATTGCAGGGTGTGTCTCTGTTAGAAGCGAAAAGGGTGGAATTTAGGTTATTAGGTGAATGGATAATTTTGGGAGTCTTTTAAAATAATCTTTCGCGTCTCTCTGTTGATGTTCGATTCGAAACGATAGGAGAATAAGGAGAGGAGACGAGAAGAGTTGATCCGCGATTTCAGGTTTATATTAAGAATATTAAGGTATTGGAGATCTGTTCAGAGAATCGTGAATGATCGCAAAGTCGGCTCGCTCGAGCTTCCTACGTGCATCGAAACGAATAGACGAATAAACTATGCGAGGTGTAACTGTTTTCTTTTCACGGCTGGCCGTATCGGGCACGCAAATGGCGGTGATTGGCATGCGGTTCGAGATTCGCGCGCGAACGGAAACGAACTGTTTCTGTGTCGTGAAAGGGTTGGTCCCTGACATTGATCGCTCGATTGTCTCCGCCTAGAGAGCCCAAACGTGGCGATCTAGCGCGATGATCTAACGCGACGATGACCGTTCGTTGACCCTATCGAGACCCCATCGTTTCCACGCGTCGCGCTATTTCTGATGTTTTACGCGTCGCAAATTATATCGCGCCCTCTCCCTCAAAATCTCTCTCGTCTTCCCTCCAATATCCTCGATATATCGCGTTACATTAAACTCGAGTTATTCGATTTCCGTTTCTGTTTGTGTATACGACAAATGTAGCGGAGAGTTTTTAAATCTTTTTTTATTTTCTTTTCTTCTCTTTTACGAAAGAGATTTTCGTAGTTCGTTACATCAACTTCCATTCAAGAATCATTCGCTTATAACTCACTCGCTCGAAGTATACTCGTATATCTTAATTCACCCAACTACAATCTCGAACAGAGATCAAATACACGAGCGATTCTATCAGACGAAGAGTTCTTAAATCTTTTTAATTTTCTTCGTCTCGAGTTACTATTTTTTTTCTCTTTTCTTTTCTTCTCTTTTACGAAAGAAACTTTCGTTGTTCGTTACATCAACTTCCATCCAAAAATTATTCGCTTGTAACTAACTCGCTTTACGAAGTGTACCCAATCAGATCAAATCGAGCGATTCTATCAATTCGATTTCGTTCGTGTATTCGACAAATACGACAAAGAGTTCTTAAATTTTTTTTTAATTTTCTTTTCTTTTTTTCTCTTTTACGAAAGAAACTTTCGTTGTTCGTTACTCCCATCCAAAAATTATTCGCTTATAATTTATTTACTCGTTTACGAAGTTACCCAATTACAATCCCGGACAGAGATCAAATCGAATTCTATCAATTCGATTTCTGTTTCGTGTATACGACAAATACGACAAAGAGTTCTTAAATTTTTTTTTAATTTTCTTTTCTTTTCTTCTCTTTTACGAAAGAAACTTTTGTAGTTCGTTACTCCCATCCAAAAATTATTCGCTTATAATTTATTTGCTCGTTTACGAAGTGTACCCAATTACAATCCCGGACAGAAATCAAATCGAATTCTATCAATTCGATTTCTGTTTCGTGTATACGACAAATACGGCGAAGAATTCTTAAATCTTTTTTTTAATTTTCTTTTCTTTTCTTCTCTTTTACGAAACTTTTGTAGTTCGTTACTTCTATTCAAAAATTATTCGCTTATAATTTATTTATTCGTTTACGAAGTGTACCCAATTACAATCTCGGACAGAAATCAAATCGAATTCTATCAATTCGATTTCTGTTTCGTGTACACGACAAATACGGCGAAGAGTTCTTAAATCTTTTTTAATTTTCTTTTCTTTTCTTCTCTTTTACGAAAGGAAAACTTTCGTAGTTCGTTACATCAATTTCTATTCAAAAATGATTCGCTTATAACTCACTCGGTCGTTTACGGACTCGTTTACTCGTATACCCTAATTCACCCAACTGCAATCCCGGACAGAGATCAAGTCCACGAGCGATTCTATCAATCTCCTTTCGAGCGTTTACTATCGGCCGGTAAGCCGGTGCACGGCATCTTTTACGGGACCGGTCGCGATTTTATTGCGGACTCTATTGAATTTCAATCGGACCCACGGTTGCCGTAAAGTTACAGTTATACGACGTATAAACTAGTCCGATGCTCGAGGGGCAGACACACGGCGGGGATGCGATTCCGCGCGATGAATAAAAAGCGGTTCGTTCGATCGTACGCGATTTCTCCTCCGCGTTTCGCCTCGTTTTATATCCGCCCAATTAAAATCTCTCGAGAAAGTCTCGAGAGCGTTCCAACCGCGATTTTTCGCCCTCCGAGCCGCGCCTCGAGGAAAAGTCTTCCAAGTCGTGAAGGAAATATTCGCCGCCAACGGAACCGACCGGATCTCTGGGAGAGAATTCTTCCAAGGTAATTGGTTTCGAGAACAGCGATCACCTTGGCCTCGCGTTTATTTTACGCGCCTTTTGTTTTCGTTAAAAATTCCATCGATCGATGGAACGTATACTCGATCGACCCGGATTCTCCTCTCCCTTCGAAATTTGTTTTGAACCCGTGTTTAGCATTGGATTTTGGTAAATGGAATTTCGAGTGATTTATACGCGGAGAGCGGAATCTATCGATTTAGAGAGATAAACGTATCGTGTTTAAGCTTTGTGTCTGTATACAAAGTTGGATTGGAAATTGCGTTCTTTTTTTTTTTTACTTTTGGAACGTAAAACGTATTTTTCTTTGTTCTTTTTTTTACAAAAATAAATCAACGTGGATAGTTTATTGATTACAAAAATTATTTTCCAAAAGTAACTTATTCAATAATGATTTAAACGCGAAGATTCTTAAATTCCTCGAAGAATCAATGATTATTCGTACCTTTGAACCTCGCAAAAAAGAAATCGATTCGACTGCAGTGACTAATTTTCTAAATTATTTAAAGAAAAAAATCTCTTATTTTTTCCATCCTTGCAATTTTATACGAGGCGAGAGGAAAATAAACACGTTTCGTGGAATGGCAAACGGCAGACACCGAAGAGTTGGCCGCGCTTACATATCTGAATAGAACTCTGAATAGCGACGAGGAAGACGATGATGTGGGTTTGTCGTTGGGAGAAATCGATCCTCGTGAAAAGAAGCATTGACGAAATGGGCGCACAGATGTTTCGGTGGATGGCAGGATGTCCAGGTGGTAAGTGTGGCACGCGACTCCGTGGCCCGTCAAAAATGCATTAAAGGCCGGCCCGATACCCCGGGATGAATGAGCGAACCGAATGAATGGGAAACTGGCTGATGGCCGAGGTAAAGCTGTTACTCGAAGAATACGTGATAGGCCTGCCGAACGGTAGGGGGAATGGGAATTTTATTCCACCGGTCTCTCTGTTTTCCTCGTTCTCTGCCTCCTTATCCTTTCTTATTCCGCTGTTAAAATTATCTTTTCTCGTGTTTATCGAGATTTTTAAATTTAATCCAAGATTTTCTTCGTGCCTTCTTTTCTCTTCAATTTTTTTCCCCGAGAAATTTCAATGGAATCAGATTTTTCAAACTTGTCAAATTTCTCAACTCTTACAATCACAATCGAGGAAATAAATTTTTTTGTAAATTAATTATTTTAGAATCGTTCGATTCGATTTCTTCTGAGCATTCGACTTCATCGCATCGACGTTAATCGTATTATCGTATCGATTCAAAAAGTATAATATATAAAAAAGTTTTTTTCTTTTTCCTTCCACTTTTAAGCTCGTTAAAGCGTAGTACATCTCGTTAATATCTGTTCCATTTTATTTTCAACGAAAATTAGATATCTCTTAGTTAGCTACTTATCGATCGTCGGGATTAAATTCAGCTTTAAATAGCTTTAAGCGGAGGTAGAAAGTAATTGCCAGGGATAAGTATAGGGCGGTAGCTGGTACCGGTATTAAAGCGTAACTAAAGAACACCGGGAAAGAGTTGTAGTCTGGAGACCGATAATCCGCAACCGGGCCCGTGTTTCCGCTGTTTCAACGTGTTTGAACTATTACTCGGCAATGAGCCGAGATAAGCCGAGAATTGGTATTATAATCGCGTTCGACAGATTTTCCGCTAACGAGTTTTCATTATAACCATTCAGCGATGATTATACGATCGATGTTATAACAAATTTGTGCAATTTGGTGATTCGAATCACGTATTTCCATGATTTTAACAATAACGTGCGATTAACGTGGATCGATTTGGAAAATTTCGTACGTGCAAGATCGATTGGGGAATCTTTTTCAATTGTTGATAAAAAAAAAAAAAAAAGAAAAAAGTTGAATATTTCTGTTTTGAAAATACTTTTACAGCTCTGAATCAAGGATATATTTTGTGACCCACTTTCGGTCTTGTTCGGTATACAGGCCGAATCAGGGAACTGGGTCGAGTTGCATCGCGTCGAAAGTGTTTGAGAAAGAAATCCATTATAAAATAAAAGTAATATAAACTCTGCGTGGCATGCGCTCTTATCACGCGCACAAGTGCATCCATCCAAAATAGATCTATCCTCTTTTCCTCTTAAATGAGATTTCTCATTTCTTCATCCCTTCTCGAACGTATAAAAAAAAAAAAATTCAACTTAAACGATATTGGATTCTATATTTTCTTAATCTAATATCGTACGCGTACACAGTCGTAAATTCTCCTTCTCGAGATATATATTATGAGATAACTGTCTATCGACACGCTATTAATACGGTGTCACGTATTTTAAGACACGTTTTCACGCCGTGTTTCGGCCTCGGTTGCTAGTTACACGCGTACCTTACGTCTTCATCGAGCAACGAACAAATTACGGTTACGGCTGTCTGTCGAACAAGATCGATGGAAACACGCGAGATTTTATATCCACGGGAAACGTTAATCTCAAATCCATGGTGGAAACGAGGCGAGCTTTCATATTTTAAAATGTCGACTCATTTGGAAATCGACAGTAGATAAATTCGAATTAAAATTTTAATTAAATTCCAACCCAGACTCGTTTTTCCAACCGTAGAAAAAACTATTTAGTAGTAGTAGTGGTAGTAGTAATGAGTTTCGTCCGAATTCGATTCGTTATTAAAATCCTGATTCGAGATTCGTGAATAATTAATATCTCTTCTTTGTCGGTTCTCTGGAATTTCGTCGCATACTCGACGATTCGATTCCACGAGGCTCTCTCCCTCGTGTTTGTCAACGATTTATAGAGTATGCGAGAATGAAAGAAAAATAAACTCTCTATGGTCGGAGGATAAACAATCGAGATAGAGGAAAATAGGGAACGAGAGGGTTTCGAATCCAGTTTACGTTGATTCGGTGCACCTTTTCTTCTTTATACATGCTTCTTTTCATCTTGATCTCGTTCGTTTCGGAGGAGGAATGCAGAAATTATTTTTTCTCTGAATCTTCTTTATTAAGGTCGATAAATCGTCACAGGGGTCTGTGTACGAGAACTATGCTCTCTCATACTTGAAAGGAAGTTCGACGGAATTTATTTATCAGATATTTCAACTCTGGTTTCCATAAGCTTCCATACCTTCACGGAATTCTCCGCTCTGCTTCAAAAATTTTATTCAATCGTTCCATAAAATAACTCATCGTGAAAAGAAAGATGAAAAGGTCGTTTTAGAATTATTAAAATTTTAAATCATATTTTATACGTACGATATAAACCTCTCTCTCTCTTCTATTTCCATTAAATTCTCCATTCCCAAAATTATATTTTAATTTCAACAATCGTTCTGTAAAATAATTTAACTCGATCGTTTAACAAAAAAAAAAGAAAAAAAAAAAGAAAAAAGATACAAAGCTTATTTTAATACGATTAGAATTTAAAATCAGACTTCATACAACACGTGAGAATTTATTGTGGAAGAGAAGGGGAGAGAGGGGTGAGAAAGAAGTTATTCAAAATGGTATGGTTAATTTGTAACCGGCGTAACCATGGCATACACGTTCCATCGCATTAAAACACGTCTCTATTTCCGAGAAGGGAAAGGTCTCTCGGGGCGGCGCTGTGAATTTTGACACTAGCGTGGAATCCCGACAGGAATAACGGGAATCGGATTCGTACCCGCACACGCGGGACCAAGCCTTATGGTTTCCGTGTCACGTGACACCATAACGCACATCCCTTGCCCTAAGCTCTCTATCCCACGATCCCGTTACGGTTCGCGGCAAGGTGCGAAACCCACCACCTATAATACAGTAATGATACGTTTTGCGACGTTTCTTTTTCTACGATTCCGCGAATGGAGAGCGTTAATTGACCTCGTGGAATTGACCTCCGATTATCAAGGCATTCGATAATACGTTTTCAAACGATCGATCGTTAGATTTTAATTTTTTCACGTTCTTTTTTTCTCTTTTTACTCGTAATTTGATTTTCTCTTGCTTTCATTCGTTCTTCGTTCTTTTCCCTTTTAATATTTTTGAGGATGCAACAGACACGTGTTATATGTTATTTTCATACATACAATTTAGAAAAATGAAGGAAGAAATTTATTTTCAAAGGGAACGAGGAATTGTAATTACAACTTTCTTCTTTCGAGAGACGAATGTGTGTCTTTTCAAACATTTTATCCCGTTTCCTTTTTCAATTTTTTTCTAGAAATTATGAAACAAACTCAGTCGTATATATTCCCATCGACGCGCTCCTCGAAATCTCTCCGCCCCATTAATCTCGCGTTTTACCAGAACTCGCCCCCACCCTTCAACGGCAAACTCGCGAAGAAGAGGTCGCACAGATTTATATCCTGGCACACAGTCGTCCGCGAAGCGTGGACGACGTGGATGTGGCCAAACTTTTGATCGATAGCGTAATTACACGGCGGTAAAAGTAAGCCGGTGTGCCAGTGGTTCACCCCCCTCTCCCCATCTTTCTTTTTTTCGCATCGTTCTAACGCGCCTACGAGCCCATTCAAACTATCTCGATACGTATATCGGTTGATTTATCCTTTCATTACACGAACTCGTTAATTCATTCAATTATTTACAACTCGACACGATTAATCCCCCGCCTAATCTTATTGCTTCCAAAATCCAACGCGAACTTTATTTTCGATCTTTCCATTTCTTCTTGCATTTCTTTTTTTTTTTTTTCTTTTTCTTGTTCACTTAATCGCTTACGTCAAGCGGTAATGGGCGAGGATATCGTTGATTTATAAGAGAAACTGAGATTTTTTTCGTATTCCATTACGTTTTCATTTTATTCTTCTTGCTCTTTTCTATTAGTTACGTTGTAGTTGATTTACGAGGGAAATCGAGCAATCGATTTTTCGTATCGACGAATCATTTGTTTCCACGAAACTTTCTATCTCGATGCACGAGCATCAAGAATTGTTTCGCAATAAACAGAAATGTTTAATTACGCGGACGCCGCCGCTTAATTGCAGTCAGGCAACGTTCATTGTACTCTTTGATTATTGCGGTTGCGGCTTGTTCTCCCTGAAACGAAAGTCCGCGGCCATTTTTGAAAATCCCCGCGTAAATGCACTTGCTCGGTTTCTGCTTTCGTGGGAACGCGGAAATTTTATTTCTTTCTTTTCTCCCCCCGAGATGCTCGTTATTTAAACTCGATTGAAAGAGCATGATACCATTCGTCTGAATTTCCCTCCTTTTAAACATTTCGTCAATCTACCTACTAACTTTTCGAAACCAGAAATAACGAAAGGAATGCGTACGAGTATTCGTAATGGGGAAACTGAAAATACTACGAAAACTATTTCCTTGGATTTCCAAAACAATTTAGGAATCCAAGCATGCATAAATATTTGTAATACCAAGTTACTAAAAATATCAAAGTTATTTCTTAAAGAGATACATGTTTCACGCTTCGCAGCTTTCAGAAAGTGAGAAA
>NW_006263358.1:1380918-1392037 GCF_000469605.1 Apis dorsata | reverse complement strand
ATATATATATATATATATGTATAAAGATTCAAGGATAAATGGGAAACAAAACGACAAAGTGTCCCGATAAATCGTCCGATTCCGTTAAGGCAACCACGGCGAAGAAAGGGGAAACTCGATTAATGGGAAACGGTTTATCGCCGATAAATCGTGTTCCGGCTCGATGGAAAAATCTGCAACTTTATCGAGCGAGAAATTTATTATTCGCGTGCGAAATTTTCCTCGCCCATAAATTCTGATCGATTAATCCGAGGGTTGTTATCCCCGTTAATCTAATCTCCGTGGATCGCGAAAGCGAGAAAGTCGCGCCTCCGTGTCGCTTTCTCGATCGTTTCCTTTTTTCTCTTTTTCTTTTTTTTTTCCCCTCCTTTGGGACGCGCGCATATCCAAACGCCCACGCGTTTCGCGCGTCTATTATTCGTTTCGAGGTTGAGAGAAAGGGAGGTCGAAAAGAGACCGCACGCGACGAAGCAAGCGGAAAGCGCGTAAGCCAGCCAGTGGTGAACTGCTTTTGCTTTATCGCTTCGTTTTCGCTCTGTTCGCCCTTGCTACAGTCAGGGAAAAATCCTGGGACGTCACACCGGGATACGTTGAATTATTTTTGGAATGGCGGATGGAATTAACTTATTAGTCGAAGGCTTAGCGATTTAGTCTTGAATTCGGAGAGATCTAAACTTGTACGTATGATGTATGTGATGAAGCGCGAGAGATTTTGGAAGGGAATGTTTCTTTTTTTTTTTTCTTTGATTCAACTTTTGACAGAGAAAATATTATTCAGAATTTTCTCTGATTTTTAATTTTGATTTTAATAACATCGCATTTGTAACTTCAGAGAAAGAAAAAGAATTATGCAATTTGTACTTTATTTAGGATATAATATATATTGATTTCGCGATTAAGAATTTTTATCCATGATAAAATATATCGAATAATTTGCACACAACAGCATATTTACAAATGCTACGTTTTGGAAAAAAGGAATCAAGAAATGTATAAAATCTGCAAAGATTTCTCCAAACTAATAGAAAAGAAGGATGATAAAAGATTCCACACACGATCCTCCATTATTTGCATTAATAATCCAGCCACGCGGCGAGAAAGTGGAAAGTGGTTGTGCAAAATAGTTACATTTTACCGCATTATTTGTCCTCGTCGTTCTCATAATGCCGGCAGAAGAATATCTCGCGCCTCTCGGATGCGACAGAGAAAAAGAATGCACGGAAGGGGGAATATTTGCAGAACAGGCAGACGAATGAGTTTTACCTCCTCGCGAGTGGCATATTTCCAAGGGCTATTCACGAATTCGTTCCCGGATGCGAGATTATCGCGCGGACAAGACTATGTCCGAGCTATATTTTCAAAGATGAAACGTGTGAAATCGCGCGAAATCGATTTTACATTCGAACGTCCATTCGTGAAAGACATTTGGCTCCGTCATCGAAAATGAAGTAAAGTTTCGAATTAGGAAATACCACCGCATTCATCGATGAATTTTTTTAAAGGAAGAATCGAAGAAGGGTCTCGTTATTAATCGAAAACGAACAAAAGTGAAATTTATCAGCCTCGATTGGATTTTCTTAATTTTTCACGGTATAATTGCGCATCGAAAGAATGAATTATCGCTCGTAAATTCCTATTCATTTTTTTCTGATTTTCCATTCAGTATGCGTGTCGCCTTTCATGAATCATTTCCATTATAAATTTCAATCGGGAGCCGAATGCTTTCGGTTCAGGAAATATCTCTTAACCCCTTTAGTGTTATTATAGTTCAGCGTTTAGAGGTGCATTCCACGGATCGAATGAATAGTTTATTATCATATTACCATATTAGTTTTATATTAATACTATATTGTACATAAAAATTTTTCATAATCCATGTATGGATTATTTTCGTTTCAGAATCGCATCAATCATGACCGATATCGAATCGTTTAAAAGATTAAAATTCAAGCTTGGATTCTTTTTTTTTTTTTTTTTAAGAGAAGTTCGAAATAAAAAATAGGGTAAAAGGTAGAATAGAAATTTTACTCGTGGTTTTCAATCGTGATGTACGAGGTTCCGAGTGTTCCGATACTCGATATTGCACCGTGTTTCATAGATAGAACGCATTAAAGTGCATATAGTTTCAGTAGTGTAATACCGACCTCTGGAACCACTACGATAATCCGTATTACCAACATTATCATACGAATTTAAAGGGGAATACGCTCGAGATTTAATCCGCAAGTGCGATCAAACTACAGTTTATACGGAATTAAAAAATTTTTTCTATTACCGCATTCTCCTATCTCTTCAATAAATATTTTAATTTACACCGATTTTTCCTCTGCTCCAATGTAAAAAGCAAAAAGGAGAAAAAGAAGAAGCAAGAAAAAGAAATTTTAAAGTCTTCATCACTTACTCATCTTTAAAAGTTCTCCATAAGCCAGCGAGGAAAGCTGGTGTTTGATAAACGATCGTTTTTGATTCATTTTAATCCATAGCATGGTCGAAAACACCGGGTGACGTTCAATTAATCAACATCTCTGCCCGCCTCTTTATCGAAACCGACAACCAAAGCTGCGAAACGTTCGATCAGAGCGTCGGTGAGATAGATCGGTGGAAAGGGAAGGAAAGGAAAATGCAGGCCAATGCGGAGCACACAGCCCATTTGGCTATCTGACGTAGCCTCGCGAAAGTTAACAGGAGGAGAGGGAGGGGGAGAGAGAAAGAGAGGATCCCTTGGAATTGGCTGACCTCTTGGCTCTCTCGTGGTCTCCGGAATAACTTTGTTCCCTCGAACCAACCTCCTCCTCTCTGCACCCCGCGGCCGCGTACGTCACTGGCCCACCCTTACAACCGAGAAGCCCGGATCGGCAAGGGTTATATTACGTTTCGTTCCACCTATAACGAGGCCAGGGCATATCAGGGCGAACCAGTTCGATCTCTCTCGTTTAACACATCCGATGCGGATGACGTGAATGTTCTTGCGGATTTTCTATCGTGTCGCGCACGATCGCGTTATCAATTTTTTTCAAGTAGGCGATGCGAAAGACGGACAAATATTTTCCACACATTTTCTTAAGTATTGTCACTAGGATCGATATCTGAAGATTTTGAAGTGAAGGAAATGGTAGTGAAGGAAGTGAAATAAAAGATATCGTAGAATCTTTGTAAAATATTAAATGTGGCAATTGATTTCGATAAAGTTTGCTAGTTTAAGAGATATCAATATCGAAAAAATGGTACTAAATTCCTAAAACTTTGATTTTCTATTGAATAATTTAGAATATTAATAATATTAATTGTCACTGATACAATTATTTTACATTTCGTTAAATTTCTCAATGTTTTACAAGTCTTCTTTCTATTTAACAATGTTCGAAGGCCACGGGAGACCTACTTCGATTTTTATCGCGATATTAAATGTGTTAAGGAGAAGGATTTTCGTTATCCAGGAGACGAGACGCGTTAAGGAAAAGGGCAAAAGTTTTCTCATCTTCTGGTTGACCCGATTCTTTACGATCCTTTGGCCTGGTTTTCTTCTCTTTTATGATATCTCGCGCGCGTGCCTAATTCCTCGACGCGGAGATGGCTTTCGAAGCAACGCCTTTAAACGGAAAAGAAAGATCTTCCGGAAGGAGAGATGCGTTGGAAAAACAGCGAACGTTCAGCAGATACGATCTGGAATAAGGGGGAGGAGTAAGTTTGTTGCCTTAAATTTTATTTTATCGCCGTTGTCTCGCCGGCGAGCAAACTTTTACGAGATTTTCTCTCGAGGAATAATTTGCGATGGGTTTCTGTTCCAGGAAATGGTACGTTTAGGTAGAGATTACGATTCGAACCGTCCGAGGATGTAATTTTGTAATACGAAGGGAGAATAAAAGTGGAGGAATACGACGATCTTCGATTTTTCTATGATTACCGGCGCTATTTGAGATCGTCGGGCTATCGACCATCCTTTGGCCGAGTAACCTGTAGTTAGTCGGTGGTCGTCGATGATTACACTGTTCCACTGTTACGTCTGGCGATTACCTGAGTTCCGTGAACGTCTTTGGAAAGTTACTAGAAAGTGTCCAGTCGAAAGATCCAGGAAACGGAGGAAGAAGTTTGAGGGAAATTATTCCCAGTTTTTCCATGGAATAACAATTCGAAAACAGCGAAGGAATGATAAAATAACGTAGAGAAAAGTAAAGCAAGTTTTCAATATCATCAAGAAAAGTTTGAGAAAATTTCACAGAACAAGAGATAACGTGTATCTTCATCGTATATCATTTATCATATAAGCAAAGTAAATCCAAAAAAAAAAAAAATACCTTCAACGTTTATCTTGGCAATTTAAAAAGTTGCCAAAGTTTTTCCTTCAACTTCTACAATCGTTATTACTCGTTCAGAAGGCTCACTCCATAGAAGATTCTCTGCAACGCGGTGTAGTGTAATTTCCTCCCCCTCCCCCTCTCTAACAGTTGTTTCGTGGAAACGAAGAAAACGTGGCCGCGCCTTCCGGATTCACAACCCTTTCTGGCCTAAGGCGAGCAGCACGTGCCCAGAAAGAGATCCGAGGCCGGGTGCCCGCGATATTAAGTATTCCACTCGCATTACCTCCCGCTGAACAGAAAGTTACACACGCCTCGTTATGCGGCCAGAAGCGGCACCAACAGCGTTCTGCAAACTTAATTAGCGACTACGGACATCGGGAAAGAAGAGACACTTCGAAGAAGCCGATGATTTATCTGGCCGGGGTCCCTGCAGGCCCTGGAATCTCGTTTCGTGGCCGTGAAAGGGGGCAGCTCTTCGATTGTAATTGCGGGACGCTGCGCAACTACGTACCTACTACGTGCATGTGTAATTGTATCGATGAAGATATAGTACGGCAACGAAATTGCTCGTCGAGTTATACCCAAACATTTACAACGTAAAAACTCTTCGTGTTAATAATTTAAAAAAAGGAAAAAGAAATGGGTCACTTTTCATTTAAAAAAATTCAATAGAAGAATTTCACAAGAGTTTAAATTTATTGCGCAGCAAAAGATCAAATGTGAATTTGATTAAAAAAAAAAAAAAAAAAGAGAAGTCGATATCTTCGTTAGTTTAGCAAGAAAATAACTCGTGAGACTTTATGTGGGTCACTTTATACAGCCTGTGAAGTAAAAATTACTATTGTTAAAACAATGGCAAGGATAAAAAGGAAATGAAGGAACGTAAATTGAACGGATACATATTGCCACGATACTTTTAAAAATTTATTAATCGAAGTGTTACATTGTTTCATTGTTAATGAGAAAAAAATACTCGCAAAATTTTCTTAATTAACTGCCACGTATATTTTAATTATAGTTAATCACCTCGAATGTTAACAAGTGTTAACGCGATTTTAATTGAGCTATCAAGAAAACCAGGCAAACATTCGAAATCCGCCCATTTCAACAGAAAATGAACACATCCCGATACATATATTAAAAATGTATCGATTCGGTAATTAATCGATAATATTTTTTTATTACGCTATTACAAAACTGTTCCCGTTATCGACTCGAGTTTATCCGCTCTTCGTGTTTCCACTCTCATGTGCCCACAGTTGGACGGATTATGTAAATGGCTGAGAAAAATTTCAGATACAGATAACTTAATATCGCGTTGTTTGCTCGTCGATAGAAAATAAAAAAATTTCACGTTACGTTGGAAACTTGATTTCCGATTCGATGATCGGTCGGAACGATGGCGAGGCTCGTGTGTAAATACGTGTGGTGCAGCAAGTACGGGTTTATGGGCCCCTCTCGTAAAGATCCGCTGCACCACGACGAGATGTAAACACGGTTCCCGTTGATACTGCGCTTGTACGACATAGTACGGGGAGGGGGGTACGGGGCATTTCGTTTCACGTGGTAACGTAATTTGCCTCCGTGCAGGGGGACCCATGTCAATGTTTCCCCATCGACACCGTTACCATCCTGTCATAACTCGAATATATCGGCTAGACGATGAAGCATATAAGTACCGGTTTTAAGGGTTGCGTAGGTACGGAGATGACTTTTAAGAGATACAACCTTGTTACGTATGTATCTCTCGTCAAATATACGCGGATAATAAGTGTGGAGAGTGTAAGATGAATCGGATGATCGATATGGCGAGAGATGAAAGAAGGAGGAGAGAGAGAGAGAGACAGAGGGAGTGTGTGTAGGTCCAGTATGCGGACACATTAGTCCATAGGGTTGACTCGTGACACGAAGATGTTTGTACAAGTGTACGAGCTTCATCTATTTTCATCTGACATCTGTGTTCTGAGACTTGAAGCGATCGGTAAAAAAAGAAGAAAAAAAGATGAAACGATCATAAAGTTATTCCACTATAAAATCTCTTGAAACGTCTTCTGGGAAATTCGTGGCCGTGGAAGATGGAGTCATGGGTTTGGTTCGATTTACTTTTTTTCAACTCGTAGACAAACGACATTACCTTCTCGATCGATGAACGCTCTATAAAGATAGGAGCGGAGGGGCAAAGCAAATATATTAAGGATCCGAAAAAAGAAAAAAAAAAAGAATCGGTTCGAGATCGTTGTTTGCCGAGGACAAGAATCTTCGATGATTTTCGTGATCGTCGCAGAAGCGGGAAGGCGGAGGCGCAGATGCGGAGAGTTGCGCTGCGTTTCGACACGGATTGTCGATTCCTTCCGCCCCTCTGTCCGGCCCTCAGAGCGCTCTTCGGGGTCCCGGCTGGTATTTTCTGTCAGTCGACGGCAGGCCGCGGGTCGAGCTGGTCGAGAAAAGCTGACGCTCGTAAAATCAAGTCACATTCACGTTTATTCACGCACACGTGTATACGTATTTTTCAATTTCTGTTTGATAATTTTCTACGAATTGAAGACATGTTTCGAAAGAGGGAAGAATATAAATAACAAAAAATATCGTCGTTTTATAAATATCTATCCATTTTACAATTGGAAAAAGAAAAAAGAAAAAAGAAAATAATTTTCTAAAACGAACAAACTATTGAATTAAAAAAATAATTGTAAAATGTCACAGAACATTCTACAAACTTGCACGAGATTCAATTACGATTCATTACTTTCTGGATAATCCGTGGAATTTGATGAAAACGAAGAAGATTGATCGACGAGGTTGCATTGACAGTTGACCAGAAGTTAATCCGAGCTTGAGTCTGCGGTAACATCACCAACTTCACGATAAACTCAAGTTTCTAAAAAGAATTTCTAAAGAAAAAAAAAAAAAAAAAAAAATTCAATCGACGAGAGGAAGAAAAGATTAACGAAATTAAAATTCGTATAAATTGTACGATAGATGTTTATTAATATATGATTATTAATATATATATATTAGTGCAAAGGATTGTCTATGAAGAGGAGATAAGGAACCGCGGTGTGACCCGGCCTGTGTCAAGGCGCGTATAAAATCGACGATAGCGAANCGGACGGCCGGCAGTGTCGCGGGAGCCGCGCGCGAGAGAGGACGTCCTCGTTAGTTCCGTGCTACGTCGACGCAGCGTGGAAAAAGCAGCGTGGAAACGCAAAACCGACCGATGCTCCCTACCACGCCGTGTTTCCATCTCGTCATCGAGTTTACGCAACATCTCTCTCTCTCTCTCTCTCTCTCTCTCTCTCCTCCGTCTCTCTGTGTTCGTGTTTATCTTTTATCTATCTCGTAATTCATCGAAGCCTGCCTCCGTGTGCCTGAACGAATCTATTAACCGCAAATCTCGAAAGGAAATCATGCGGTATAATGGACGATCGATTGTACACCGTGCAGTGACAAAGAAAGATAATTAATTCGAGAAGTTTCGATTCTTCGATGCGGGATCACGGTGGACTTGGTCTGGCCTGTGGGAGAGGCGTGTTAATATTGTTTACAAAACAGTGACCGGACGAAAGGAAACTGCGAAGTTTGGAATTCGGATATTTGGGAGAAGAGGATTCTTGCGTGCGAAAGAAAAATATTATTAAGACTCGCGTCGAGTTTTAAATATATAATCGGCGTGTTGAAAACGCGTGAATTTTAAAAAGTTAAAAAGTTCTCACGAGAGGGGGAATCCGCGAGATGCAGCGAACGAGCGACGCGGATACGAGCGGAAAGCCTTGAGGGATTTGCGGAAGGAGGACGAGGAACGAGCTAGGAAGAGAGAATCGTGGGAGAGAAGAGTAGGGAGAGGAATCGGAGTCGCGAACAAGAGGCAACGGAGAGGCGAGAAAACACTCGAGGAATGCCGTGGATAAAGTGTTTGGGCGGCGGAGGCGGAAAGGCCAGAAGAGGCAAACCACTCAGCGTCAGCCAGCCAATCCACCTGCTCGTCAAGGTATGATTCGTCTTTGCTTTTTCTCACGAATTTTCTCTCTCTCTCTCTCTCTCTTTCTTCATACCGACTTGTCTTCACGTTTTAACGGGGTTAAGGGGGATGAAAAAAAAATTAGTGTCGATATATCCGTGTACGGATTGGTGGCGCACATGGCCCCGATTAATCCGGCCATCGATGCTCCTCTTTCTCTCTTTTTTCTTTTTTTTTTTTTACCTCCAGCGTTGAAGAGATCCTCGACTCGAATCTCGAAGGGATTCTGGTCGAGATACCGCCAGATCTTTTATAGGCGGTTTTTTAATTTTATTGGCGCGATTACGCGCCGCTAAATCGCGTATATACACGATCACCCACTCGAATAGCTCGATCAGGGTATATTTAGAACGATCACTGACGTGAATATTAATTTAGGCGAATCTTTGAGTCGGTTTATCGTTACTTTCTATCAAACGTTTAGGATTCCATTCAGGAAAAAAAGAAAAAAAAAAAAAAAGAAAAGAAAGAGAAAGAAAAACGTGAAGGCTAGACGGAAATATCTACAGAAAATAATCTCATCGATTTCTTTATCCTTCGAGAAATTGTTCTTTTGAGGTCTAGACTCTCCTATCATCCCGTCGATAATTCGGCGATAAACTTGTCCCATTCTTCGTCCCGATTGCCTTCCATAGTCTTCGATAGTTTCTCGAAACAAAGGGATAAAACTAACAGATAAGCAGACACGAGGCATTTAATAAGCAGTCGCGTTTCAAGACGGAGGAAGATAGGTTAGTTTATGAAGATGCAACGAAGAAATGCAAGAAGGAAAAAGAAAAAAAAACGAGGATGTGAAAAAGGCTAGAAAACGATTATTAGGCGAGCGTTTCTTTCACGGTTGGAATGCCGTAAAGACTAGATACAAAACGTTTGGAATGACGAAGGAGCGCCATGGTGGCCTCCACCAAACCAGTCTTGATTTATTAATTTCTTCCAAGACTTGGCTCTCTTTGTGAGACCGACCCATGATTCGGTGTATCGATTATTCGATGATACCTCGGCACGATCTACCAATTAAATTGATAATAGCGCCGCGTTACCTGCTCGTTATCGTGCCTCCTACCTCTCACTCGTAACGCAATCGTTAAGTGACACCCACTCGTGTGCGATCGTGACGATGAGAGGAATGGCCCTTGAAGGGACGACAGATCGACGAGAGGATCGTGATGCTATTTCAATGAAATCCTCCACAGGGATTTGACACCTCTGTTATTCCAATTTTATTGATTGTTCAAAAAGATTTGGAGTGCAGTTAGAAAAAATTAATTGTATTTGTATTTTATATTTTTTATATCGGGTGAAAGTAATCGAAGGTAGTCGAAGAATAATATTTTAGGATTTATTAATAATTTTTAAATATTGATGAAAATATCGTAATGGTTGATACTTTTAGAGAGAATTGTTCGTATCTCGAAATCTCTCGTCAATCGATTGTTCGGATGAAAGTTTTGAAGTTAGGAAAATTAGATTCGTTTTATATTTTTATTCGTTAATTTGAACAATCCAATGAAGTTTTTACCATTGAAAAATATTTTAGAATTTAGGATGACTAATAAATATTGGCAAAAAATCGTGGTGGCCAATATTTTTGTGAAAATGTTGACACTTCGCATTGATTGTTCAAATTATTTTGGAGCGTAGCCAGGAAAAAATGTGCTACATTTGGATTTTCTATTTACCGAATGGTGGTCAGTGCGAACGGTCTAGTGGTCGAATTCCTTCTGTCTAAGACTAATATTTAGAAGTAGCTAGCTCCGATTCTTTGGTTCTGATCCAAGTTTTGTATGGAGTTATTTCGAGAACGATTTAAACGAACGATCCTGGTGAATAAATGGTCGATTTAAGTAGTTAGAAAATTACCGAGACTTAAATATCGGTAAAGTATGTGCGTTGGAGGAAAATATTACCTTGTCACGATAGACGTGTACGGCTTATCGAAGCAATTATCGAAACACAAAGGCAAACTTGGAAACAAGGTCGTGCCTCTTTTCGCGCATTTTCCTCCATTCTTTCCGTTTTTTTTTTCTTTTTTCTTTTTTTTTTTTAACAACGCCCGCTATTCAGCACGCTTTTTATGCAAACAACGTCGTCCGGGTGAATAATTAAACGAAGTGAAATTGAATCAACGGCGGTTACATCGAGATTAATTCATAGGGAAGCAAGAAACGACCGATCCACAAATTAATTAAACATCCGCCCGAAATTGAATCGATCTCATTTACAATTCTCGATCGTCATGTCGCGATTGGTAATAATAATTTTTCTCTCGAGAACGTGTCATCCGTCTTACAAAATAATTCGTCAAATGCGACACCATGCGCACGTTTTAAATGTACCAATTAATCGATTCGATATCTTTACTCGTTTGTAATATTGATAATTGTGATCATTTGATGAGATGGAAAATTCAAAATTATCGTTTATTTTTTCGAAATTGAAAAACTTTATCACTTGGTGTTGAAAAGAGGCGAAGAAATTAATTTCCATCCCCGATACGTCACACATGGTGTCGTAACGAAACACGTGAGGTGTTCCTCTCGCGACGTGTTCCGCGACGGAGACCAATTTCGTTTCATGTAGATTTTTCCCCCGTCGTTAACGGAGAAAAATCGTTGGCTAAATAGCGGCTCGCAATTAAATAATAGCGAAGCGTGCCACCACCCGCCGCGTCGTGCAATAACGATTTCATTAAAGCGCCACTTACAATACGATATATTCTCCTCCCTCCGTGCTCGTTTCCTCCGCTCGTAAAAATCACGCGGACTCGAGAATTTCGCCGTGTTTGTCCTTCTTATTTACACGG
>NW_006263358.1:1351403-1380721 GCF_000469605.1 Apis dorsata | reverse complement strand
AAAAAAAAAAAAAAAAAAGAAAAGAAAAAGGAGAGCCATCTCTTTACCACTTCCCGCCGCTTTTTACCACCGCGTTTTTACGATTAACAGGTGTTTCTCGAAATCTTCAGACGTTGGATATCGCGACGTGTGCGAGCTATCCTCGAGCTCGATGCCTGTTATTACGAGCATAAGTATCATTATCGGTATTGCTGTATACACCTGCATTGATCAGAGGTAGCCTGTGCGCGACGCCCATCGACCGTCCACTAGTACTCAGAGCTGGCAATTAAATTAGCGAGCCCCTGGCAATTCCGCCATTTTTCGCGCGAGCAAACTTTACGTAATGATACTCGAGACGGGAAAGGTCGCGACACGAACGATTCCGAGGTGTGTCTTTGGAGAATTTTCGCTTGTAATTCTAGCTTAGCGTCGGTTTCATTAGTTACTCACCCGAGATTCGTACGAATCTCGACCCTTTCCTCGTCCCAAGAAGGAGGAGGGATTCTTCTTCTTCGTCCTAATCGTTGCAACTCGGTCAGATTCGCGCTTCTTGTTTCATCATTTTTGCAAATATGCAAAAATGAGCGTACCTATCTGCAAGCCTGTTTATCAGAACAGAATTCCACGCATTGCATCACGTTCCTCGTGGCGCTATAGCCGCTTTGTACAAAGCCTGGCAATTAAGTCACTGCACCTGCCACGCAATTATGCGAACCGTTTTTTTTTTCTTTTTTCTTTTTTCTTCCTCGAGACACGCTCACGCTCACGTGATAAACGTTTGCCTATCCTTTCTTTCATTCTCCGCTTTTTTCTCTCTCTCTCTCTCTCTCTCTTCCTCTCGATGCCGATCTTGTGCAAGCTTAATGATACCAATTGGTTCGGGTAGATCGATTCCTGTATATATACCCGAGAAACTCGGTTGAGAGAATTCTTAAATTCGAGTTTCAATGGTATGCTTGGACACGCGTGCGCGAGAAAAATATCAATGGAACAGGATCGATCGATCGATCGATCGGTGGAAAACACCCGACACGCTTCGATTATCTTTGGTCGAAAGGTTAAAAGCCGGGATCTGCTATCTTTCCCGGTGAATCAGCGGAGCTTCGTAATTCTCGGGGGAAGATTAGGAAAGCCTCATAACTATCGTCATCATCGTGCATTGCACACCGGTAACCGGTACGTGTACCAGGTCGTATATTACGTGGAACGTATGCGCGCATGCCATTGACTCGTACACACGGCAAAACAATGTTTTATTGCATGGGCCCACTCCCTTCGTACGGATCGTTCGTTTCCACTTTTTCTAGGTCGGCCTGTATGTCAATTATTGTGTCGTACGGATGTTGAAATTTGTACAGGGGAAAAGCGAACGTTTGGGAAATGTTTTACGAAACAAAATTTGTTTAAGTTCCTTCACGTAATACGCTCATCTAATACGTTCAATGTTGTCTGCTGAAAATTAAACATGCGGGTCCAAATAATCGCGTGAACAACGTCGCAAGTACATTACAGTAATTGTAAACGGGTTCACTTTATAGAAGCGATAGAATCTCATATCGAATCAACCTAGCGGAAATTCCAATTTCATGAAATAATAGATTGAAAATGGTGGATCAAAGTTGAAAGAGATAACTTTTAATTTGGAGGAAACTTGGAGAAATTGTTATTTTAAATATATAGAATAGGGATTAAAAGATTCGATTAAGAAGATGGAGAATCGAAAATGAAATGACATCAGCTTTTCGAACGGTCATCGATATATCCAAGGTTGAAGAAGAGCGTGTTTTTTTTTCTACGCGAAACGTCAAAGTGTCCGCGAGTTAGACACGTGCGTGGGTGTCGATAATGTTGTGACACCGTTTAAAAGGTGTAAAGTAAAGGCCGTGTGTGCGAAGCAAACAATTTTCGAGTTTATTGAGCGGAGGCCCCGCGGGCGAATCGGTTCCAGAAGCCGAGACCGTGCGCGTAGGTAGAGATATATTATTGCGTTTCAAAAGGTTAACAGCCCCGTCCCATCTCCTGTCTCGACCAACTTTTACAATAAATATAGAACGTTTCGTAACGATTCGGCTATTCCATCGATTCGAGGAATTTTGAATGCACACCCTTCTTCCTCTCCATCATATTCATAAACACGATTCGCAAACAGGGTTCTATGGAAGTTTCAGCCTTATCTCCAAAGTTCTCGTGGAATCTCTTGGATGGCTGTTGGTACACGCGATCGGTGTTAATCGTGTCCAAATTCGAGGCAAATTGCTCTAACGAGATTAGAACGAGATAGTCAATTACTCCATCAACTACTCCATCCTTGCTCTATTTTTGTTCCAGGCGCAAGGGTGTCCCCGAAAATGAACGTTCGAAAAAGTAATATCGCTTAAACACACGGCTCATTTTTCTCTTGTCTCATTTGCCAAATTATCTGCGACTCTTGTAAAAAGAAAAGAAAAAAAGAGAAAGAGAAAACTCAAAACTTTTCCTAGACGGATAGACGTAGAAATTAAGGGGAGGCAGGAAATTTGCAAAGTTTTCGAACGAATGAGCGGCAAGATTGAAACGAGAGCGCGAGATTCAATTGAGAAATTATTCGAGAATTTTCCAGACGAGACGGCCAGCTTCGTAAAGGAGGAAATACGCGAAAAAGCGGCACAGAGAAAGAGACTTAACGAGCGCCGGGCCGAGAGAAAAGAAACGAACAGCGGCGGCGGAGATTAAATCGCGCGATATCACGGCTAACGATTCGAATCCTGCGACGATGCCCCCGACCTCTCGAGATTCCTTAATTGCAGCTGCACGCCGGTGCAAGCAATTAAAAGTTGTTCAATTGGGACACACGTATCTCTCGGTGTCTCGCAGTTTTATCCACCCTTTGGGTCAACTGCCCGCTTTTCTTTTCCTTTTTCCTCCCCCCTCGATGGATTATCTTCGTAGAAAGCTACTTCCACCAGCTTGCGTATCCCCGTTTTTATGAACGCGCGTACGCACGAGATGAGATCCCGCTGACGCGGCCAACATTTCCACATTTCCAATTCAAGTTAAATTGGGTTTTCGAAGCTATCGGAGAGTGATAAGAAATGATGATCGATAGGAGAGAAAGGAGATGGAGAATTTTTTTCATAGTTTATAAATTGTATGCGTCTAAGATGCACAACGGTGGTCCTGTTATTTAGAATTGGTATCATCCTTCAACGGTGAGATAGAAAGATGTTTGTACGATGAAAGACGAAGGATTTTTCTTATCGTCCAAATTATTTATTTACGATATTGGATATGAGAACGCAGCGTTTCCATCCGAACCATAATTACTCACAATTACAATATCAGATATAAATTATTATACCCGCGATAAAATTCTTTATCTTCTCCTCTTACGAGTAACAAGAGAATTCATCTATCCAACTTTCGAAAGTCTCGATTTTCATTCGATTTATTCATAACGATGAATAAAAATTTTTAACAAAGCTGCATCATCCATCGTGATAAACATCCATCGCGAAATCACTCTCCAAACTCTTCTCCAAAGCGATCCAAACGCTCCTTCGAACTTCCTTCGAATTAACGAATCCTCCTCCAAAGTAGGATTTTCTCAACGTTCCCAAGCGTTTTCCACATCGATGAAACGCAATGGAAAAAAAGCCCGTAGATCTCGTCGAGAGGACGTTGAACGATGGTAATAAGGAAGCAGGGATCGGAGGGCCGGGATCGTCTCTCATTGTTTCTGAATAATTGATGCTGCACTCGGCGTCGTCGAGGAGGAGAACAATCGAGGCGATCGTGTGTGGCTCGTGTGTGGTTTCTCTCCCTACCTTAAAGCCCTGTCTCCGCGATTTACACGCGGCACGATCCATCAACGAATTATCTGGAATCGCGGAAAACAAATCTCGCGACGTCGGCGAGGTACACACGCACACGTGTAATATGATAATCCCGTCCAATAT
The DNA here is from genome assembly GCF_000469605.1 of Apis dorsata. Lineage (NCBI taxonomy): Eukaryota > Metazoa > Arthropoda > Insecta > Hymenoptera > Apidae > Apis > Apis dorsata. Next base: position 1,376,804 of record NW_006263358.1, on the reverse strand, counting down.
CGCGAAATGTCAGAAAACACGCGAGCATTTCTCAGCGCGTTTCGCCGTGTGCAGTCTCGTTACGAGGCATGTCAGCGAGCATCGACGTTGCGAAAGGAATTTGTTCCACCTCTCTTCGTGGATACGGATACGTATACAGTTTTCGAACAGAATCATTGTTGTCGCACGCGCGGTGACGTAATTTTACGTGTCCCGCCAGGGATGGGAAAAGATCTCGTTGGATCTTCCTCTTTTTTCCCCGTGAAGATCGATTTGCATGCATCGATTTAATTCGTACGTGGGAGGGAAATTGTCGCTTGCGTTAAGAGTGCTACGCTATTCTATTTTATTTATTTATTTATTTTTTCTTAGGTCTGTTGAGTGGATCCCTTTAAGATGCTCGATGCGTTTCGCACGTTTGCAAAGTTCTGAGAAAGTTCATCGATTAATTTTTGTATCTATTATTGTAAATTATTATTGAGAAGGATCGAAACGATAGGACAACGTAAATATTCCATTGGATGGGAGGTAAACGAAGATTTTTTTAATAAATGGAGGGAGGATTTTTAAATTAACTCGAAGAAGATATTGGCGAGAGTTTGTACACGGTATGACACGGAGAATGGGATTTTCTTCGAGAGAACCGCTCGTGCACCGCCATTTTCCCTTAGAATCGAAGTCTCGTTCCCCCATGTCCGCGATTGCTCGACGGCTGCAGCTGGATCCCGGGTAATTCCAAGCAATCAGCCCGAGACAAACCCTTTTCACCGAGAGTACCGCGACACGACAGAATTCTTCCATGGCCTCGGAGGTGAACAAAGGTCGCCGGATGATTTCTCGAGAGCCGGTAATGAGCAACGCGAGAGGAGCATAGCGGAAAATACGTGAAATCTGTTATTTCCTCTTCTGCCTTGACTCAAACACGTGCACAACGAGGGACGACATATTACTTTTCCGTCAGCGTTTGCATTACCTTGCCAATTAGGGATAAAGAGATTTAACTTTTAGAATTCTTCAACTTGAAAAGAATTCCTCCTTCTTCTTAGAAATGACGAAGAAATGAATTTCGATTCTTGAGAAAAAAAAAGAAATCTTTCTTCCCTTTTTGTATCAGATCTTGAAATTAGAAGGAAAGTATCTCGATCTTCCCTTTCTTTTAGAGAAAAATAAAAAATATGGCACACTCGTTCCTCACGTTCTAATTTCTAGAAGAAATCATTTTTCCAATCATATCTCGGCACTTTTCCAAAAATTCCAATCTCTTATCCTACGAATCGGATAACTCGATTCAATCGTTCCAAATTTCTTTCCTTTTTCAACGAATATAAAATATAAAATCATCGCGTATTCATCACTTTTAATTCTCCATACTTTTTTCTCGAGAAATCCAATTCCATTTTCCGATCTCTTCTAACTTTTCAAAGAATTTTCCAAATCGCCTGTTGTCACCCTAGGATCGGGAAATTGTAACGAATCCCCTACAGTTAGACATTAGACTTAGAAAAGTAATCGACGCCGCGGTCACGTCTCGGATTTCTCACGAGCACCACCTCTCTTTATCTATCCTCCCCCTTCCGCCCGTGCAAGCCATCCTCTCGTGTAGCAGAGAGATGCTCGTGGCGAGCGAGCAGTGCGGCGGCAGAAGAAGTACGAGACCGTGGCGAGGAACGCGGTCTACCGTGTATAAAAGGGTGAAAGGTGAAGATCAGTTAAGGGTGATATAGTGGAGGCGTTTAGTTAAATCGATCAGATACGGGCTATGCATGGCCCGTTGGTGGCACCCTCGCGCGTCCGCCACCGTCTTTCCCTGAATTATGAGCAACGTCCACTCGCGAAACGTTTTCCTTCCTTCCTTCCTTCCTCCCTCCCTCCCTTCCTCGATCTGCGATTCCAGTACATACGATGCAAAGATACCGACGTAACTCGGTATTTGACGAGGTCGAAAGTAGAAAGGAGCGGGTTATTTTCCAGCTCGTTAGAATTTTATTCGCGGCTAATCTTCTTAGACCGCGTTACTCGGGTTGCCCGCGATTAAAAAGGCCCCCCTAGACTTTGCTTTTAGATTAACACCGTTTTAAACTGGTTGGCCGCGAGTCTCTCACGTGGTTGGTAATCGTGGTAGCACTTAGAGAGCTAGAGAGAGGATTTCCGTGAGAGGATTACGCGTGGGGAGAAAAGAGAGATACACGTCGATCTCGGCTGAAAGTATCCGTCTGAAGGAAATCGTCTAATCACCGGGACCCACGGTCTCCAGAATTACGAGGGGCTCTTTAGCTCGGACGATTTATCGTCCGTCCATGAGCGTGGAAACGAGCGTTTCGCTTCATCAACGGTATCGAGAACGGTCCAAGCATAATGGGCCAACCAGTAAACTAACCATTACCCTTTCCCTCCCGAGAAACGATATCGCGTTCACCGCGATTCAAAGGCGGAGAAAATGCTTGAAAATCGTTTTCGATATTGAAAATAAAGAGGCAAGAACGTGAAAGGATTTTTTTCGTATCGAATGCATCCGATCGTGCGCGAAGGATTACTTCCCCAATATTTACCAATAAAACGAGAAAATAACGAAGAAAAGGAATAAAAATTAGTGTATTCCGTTTCGAATCATTTTCAACTTTTCGAAGAATAAAATTTGCTTTGAAAAAAACTCTGTTTATCTGGATTGAAAAGACCGGTTAGATTCGTTGGCCCGTTTAATCGATCGTTTCCGGGCGGGCGTAGTTCCATTTGAAAATCGAAATCGGATCGAGAGACGCACGCGCGTCCAATCGTGGCGTGAAAGCGCAAAGTCGAGAAAAAAGAGGAATTCGACCACGCTCCCGCTTCCTGTTTCGATCGTTTTGACCGTGCGCTACCGTGGATTGCGCAATCGGGTCGAAGGATCGAGGCGAGTAATACGACTTACGTACACCAAAGATCCCCGGGAGTATTTCCCACGAATATCACCATTTACCTCGTCGATCGTGGACAAAGGTCTCGTCCGACAGACGAGAATTTATGGATCGAATTGATGCCCTCGAACGAAGGGAAGGGGACACTGATAAAACATGGTCGTCTCTCGATTGGACCAGATTCCACGTTGTGTCCTTTGTGAGAAGCAGCAAGAGTGGTACGATTGATTTAATCGCTGGATCGAGGCAAAAACGTGTCGGATAGTTGGCCGTGGCGATCATCGAGCGAATACGTAATATTCTTTTGAAACGGTGACGTAACGAGAGCCTCTGTTTCCTGCTCGATGGAAGATAACGCGCTAATGAAAATGGTCTCGTTAAAAATTTACAATGGAGTGGCGTGGCTGGTTAAAATCGAATCGGTTTACGTAATTTTCTTCCCGTTTGCCGATGGTAAACAACCGTCGTTTTTACGATTTTACTTTCCGAGTTTATTAAAACAATAACCGAGATACTTTGCGTACAATTCTCGTGGACGTAAAAAAAAAAAAAAGAAAAAAAAGAAAAAGTAACGGATAATTTGAAAGGGTAATTTCGCCAGAATCTTTGTTTAGAATAAAAAATTATCCTCAATCTCGCGTTTATTAGCTCGACTCCAAAAAATAGCCGCTTTTTTGTACGAAAAAATATTCGTCGAAAATAACGATATTATATCTCTCGAAACTACCGTGACAATTATATTTTACACGAAATCGTTTATTATATATATATATATTTCCGTAAATCGTTTATTATATATTTATTTTTCCGTAAAAGTCGACGAGCGACCGGAATATTTACATTTTTGGCAATTTCACGAACGAATTACCTCGAATTATCGCCCCTTTCTCCTCTTTCTCCCACTCGACACAAGACGAACGTAATAATAACAACAATCGTCTCGGGCGTCTCGTTTCGCGATTACGACCGACAGTCTTCGATAGGTCGTCACGATACGCGTTTCTCTCTCTCGTCTTTCGCCTCGTATTCGATTAAATTATTAAATCTCAGTCTTAAAATCCAGTTAACTGGACCGAGTTACGTGATTTTCCGGCATATAGTTGGCACCGGTGGATGCTTTCTTCGCGCGGTAAAACACAACCGTTCCAGAAAACGAGCCGCCATTATTCACGTTATTGCGAGACCAGGATGCTGGAATACGCGACGCGTGGTCGTCGTTCCATATATTCCACCGTCTGGCAAACTTCCCGAATATTCCGTACCTCTGTTTGAAATAACGTGTGCCGTTTACGCGCGCCCGTGTGCACCCAGATTAAAAGTCGCCCCGAATTTTCTACGTCCTCGGGCACGGACTCTCCCTATAATCCTGTCTCCGGCGCCTGTAATCCAACGCGCCTACGTGCAAATCCAAATAGAGAGATTGAAACAGGTGTGCAATTATCTGGCGCCGTTTATACTTGGATTTCGCAACGCCGATATTGCGATCCTTGTTTCCCTAGAGATCGAGTTCTCCTCCTTCCATCTTCTCTTGGATCGTCTAAATCGTTCTCTGTGTGTGTATCTTCTTCTCTTTCTTCCAAGATTACAATTTCGTTGAACGATATTAAAAATACGATATAGTAGAAATCTATTTATCTTCCGTTCTATTTTTACGTCCAAGTAACAGGATATAATTTGAATTGGATATCGACTGAAATTTCATTCCACTAATGAATTCCAATAATCGTAACAATATTGGATAAATTTGAATATTGTTTGAACATTATATCGTACATTATATTATCTGTTCAAAATATCCACCATCGAAACAGGATATGCGTAACAAAATTAACACCGAAGGAAAGAGGTGTTCTTTTTTTCTTTCTTCTAAATTCAAAGAAATTCGATCTTCCCCCCTTTGATGAGGTTCCAAACGAGCGTCTTCCTCGAGGGAAAGCCACGACCCTTATTAAATTTTTCCACTAGAATATTCACGGGGGCGCGAAATCATCGCCCGCGCCTCATTTACCCTTCGCGTTTCGTCTATGTCCTTTCCGCATTTTTTTCTTCTTCTCGCCTATCATCAGCGCCCTCCGCTGTTATTTCTACCTGTAACAACCCCCTCGAGTCTGGCGAGACGACTAATATCCGCCGCGTGTACCCCCGTCAACGACAAAGACGCGTTATTATGCACGTCCCCAACGCGTTGCCTGCTTTCAAACAACCCTCCTCCCCACCGCGGTAGCAAACAATAACAACCGTGTCTAGTCGCTTGCGTGGCACGAACGCGAGTGCAGGAAGTGCATGGCCGATTTACCGACGACAGCCGCGGTGCTCGTGCAACGCGACACTTCCGTTTAAATTAACCCGCGTGACAAATTATTAATGTTCGTTGGCCGCGGTTGCACACGAAACAAGTAAGTGGAATTAAGCGGTTTTTGTTTGCCGATTCATTCGCATTTTTTTTTTCTTTTTTTGGATCTTGAAATTTTAATTTTTCTTTGAAATTTTAATTTTTCGCCTCGGATGATTTATTTCAAATTGAGTAAAGTAAAGTTAAATTTTTCATGGAATTTATATTTTTCTAAGTAAATTGAATATTTAAATTATACTCTCCCTCTCTCTTTCCGTAGAAATGTAAACGTAGATCTTTCGTGAATTGGTTTCAGGATCGTGGTTATCCAGAATTATCCTATTAGCGTTACCATCGAAGAGATGACGTTATGAGCAACTTCGAAATCGCGAATTATCCCTGCTAGTTCCCTCGTGACGTGTATTTACGATCACGTTGAAATTGCGGGACGTAACATTGGTGGATCGTGATCCTCGATCCCTCGATCGCTTTAACCTAACCTTTGGACACGCGGTCCATTTTGTCGAACTCGGCCACTTACCGTCACCCTTTTGCGAGACGTACTCGCAAGCCATTTAGAGATTCCCAAGGGCAATAACGGATGGCAAATATTTACCAGCCGGAAATTACGCGTCTCCTTACGCTGTGACGTCTTCGATAACAAAATAAATATACACCGTGGCGCGCAAACAAGGATGCATCATCGCGCCTCCTGCACATCTACGCGCAAATATTCCATATCTATCGACGTAATAGCCGTCATAAATTCATTTCGAATAGAAGCCAACACTCGGTCCCGATCGTAAATATCCTCGAGCTTATTTTTCCCCCCCCTCCGTATCTCGATCGATAACGAATGGAAAACACGATGGATCATCCATCTTAACGATTCCTCAACGGAGTACAGCTTCGAGTACAGTTACGCGGTTTCGTGATCGTAATTCTTCCCCGCTTAATTGTATTAATAAATCCAATTAGAGTGGCCGACGTCGATTGAACGATAGCCAATAATCTCTTAGATGCCACTGTTGGGGACACGTTCTTCTCGCGACAACGACGCGAGAGCAATCGCTGTTGCAGATTCGAGGCTAGATTCACGCGTTTTCTTCCTCCCCTGTCCCCTGTTGGCTTTTTTCTCTTTGAAAAAAACCGTTCTTTGAACGGATTCAGATCGATCGAATGGAAATTCCATTCTCGTTAAGCGGCGTGGAACAAGTTGAAGATATTCGAGGCTGATCGTGTCTTCGCGGTGCGAAGAGAAGGAAGAACGGCAAAGCTAGAAATAAGATTCGATACGACGGAGAGAGGACGCGTAGAAATAACGAAGAAGATAGATAGAAGAAGTAGAGGTTTGTTCGGCATCTACGACGAGCCAAGGTACGACGAAGCAGATTAGAGCAGGTCGGGGCACGGTGAGATCTCATCTCGTCTGCCTCTTCCTCTCTCTCTCTTTCTCTTTAGACAGCCGCTTTTCATCCTCTTTCGCCCTCCCTCCCCTCCTTGCATCCATTCCATTCTCCTGTCGCCCTTGAATACCTCGGTCCTAACGACACAGGACGCGCACGGTTATAAACGAAAGGTCCCTTTCCTAGGGGAGCATCGTCGCTCCTTATCGTCACCTATGGAGAAGAATCTAGAACCGGTTTCTCTCTCTCTCTCTTCTCCTTTCATCCATCCCTTTAAAGAATCGATTGTTCATTAATATGATAGCTTATTACGCGCGTGCCAATAGCCTTTTTTTTTCATCGATCGAACGTTTATTCGATCTCGCCTTCTTTTCTTCGTAGAAGGAAATCAATTCGAAATTCGCGTTAAGGAGATTTGAAACTTTGAGAAACATCGATATCTTCTTTTATCCATTATCATCTTTTATCAACGAAAAACAGCTCCTCGTGCCTCGTTGCTCGCTTAATTTAACTTTGGTGAATTGTTACGCACATTTCCTCGAGACCACACAGGCTTGTATTCACGTGGAAGGGATCGATTAAGAAAATATTAGAGAACTTTCCTTCGAAGCCAGCTTTATTCGGAGCCTCGGATGTCACGCTGTGAAATCCTTTGATCCCCCAAGTCTCGAAGGCACAATGGGTCGATTTAAGGCGAATAAACGGCTCCTTCGGGAGCCCTCGACGCATATCTAAATATTTCGACCGCTAATGTGTCCCCGCATCACGAGGGCACGTTCGAGGGGGCCATTGAAGAATTCACTGCTCGTTCAGCGGGGCTGCACACAACGCATCCCGCCCGAGGAAAAGGAAACGTGCCGGGGGAAAGGATTTGAGGGGGAACGCGAGGGGGGGAAGAAAAGGCATTATGCAAATGCGAGATTCCGAAATGCTCGCGCGGAGCATGGAAGGGATCGTTTAACGCGTTTATCGAGAATTTACCGGATATGACGCGATTGATTAATAAGAGCAGCTCGGACACCTTCGTGATATACGCGTCTCTGAGCGAAAAAGATTTATCGGATCGCCCGTTGCTCGTTTCCGTTTCGTATTGAAATATATCTCTATCCGTTTCGTTTCAAGGATTCGCGTTACTTCCAGACGAGAAGCTGGAGAGTCATCCTCGTGGAAGGGAGGAATTGCCCGATTGATAAATTCGTGTGGAACGATGCGTCGAGATGCATGCCTTTCAGACTGGAACGAGGCTAACGCGTTTTATGGGGGAGGTTGAGGGATATTGATGCGGATGCGGGCGTCTGACATCGTCGAAAACCGAGTTTGCCTCCGAACGCGAGAAATATCACCCGATATACGAGTGCTTTATTCGTATTTCGAATCTCTAAATTCGTTCCCCGTGCATTCTAGCAAATGCACCATCTCTGGATGAAAAAAATTCGTAAAACTTCACTCCTCCTGCTTTTCCTCAATCGAAGATCAATATTGAAATAAGTCATCGTAGGATCATTTTTTAAAAAATTACGACCACCAGAATCGATCTATATCGATCGTGCTGTATCAATTTCAGTAACTTTTTTTATTTCACGTAACTTTCGAAAATATCCTTTTAAAACATCCGCGAGAGAAGAGTCAGAGACGAAAAAGTGGGCGAAAGGGTTGAGAGAAAGAAGAGCGCGATGATCTTCGCCGTTGGTCCAGGTTCCTTCGTCTTTTCGCCGCGGGCCATTATTCTACACGTGCGAACATTTCGCGGGAACAATGGTCGTTGGGAGGAGTTTTCGTCCCGAGTTAGGAGATCGCGTCCGGTCTGTATTATTCCGGGGGCGAGGGGAGGGGCAGGGGGTTCCTGGAACGGCGTTCGTTTGTCGGCAAAAAATAAGAAACCGTGAAGAAAAACTGTGAAAGCTGCTCGAAAGGTCCTCGAGGAACCTGTCGACTCGTCACCCAGGCATAAACGAGAGGACCGACCACCGCTCTCTTACGGTTTCCTCCTTCCCCCGCACGTGTTTCCTTTTCTCTTTTTCCTTCGCAGCCTCTTCAAGGGGGCCAAACTCAGCCCCTCGTTTCCTCTCTTCCCCCCTCAGCCACGCTCATTGTTCGTCCCTGATTGCCTTCTCGCGGGGACATTTTCCAAAACTAATTGGCCCGTCGCCTCATTAAACACGAAACTCGACCGCCTGATGACCGACTTTGGACTCGACAGTCTGGATCTCTGATCGTCCCTCCCCGGGGACGGAGTTGAAGATTTTGGACGGAGTTAATTAATCGCAAAGGATCGGGTAAATAACGCAGATGTTTGAGGTGATTTCGCGGGGACAAAGGGTGTTCAAATTTTCCTTTAGGAGTCTACAGTTTTGTCTAGGATCCTTTGTATATTTCTTTCAACTCGCACCTTTCTTTTCCTTTGTATATAAGAACGACGAAAGACATTTACGATATTGTTTTAATTTATTCCTCGTGAAGAAAGATCGATCGACCTATTCGATTCAATTCTCGATACACGAAGGAATAAACAATCTAAGATCTAAATATTGATCAACTCCATCGAATAATAAATCATCTTTCCTTTCCTTACGAAAACGATACTACGCTAACTATAGCTAACTATATACAGTAACGATACACGCTGCTTAACTCTGAATCCAGAGTGTTATAGAAATCGGTTATAGAGATGGATGATGCATGGATCGAGCGATTCGTTCGATTCGTCGTGGGTGTATTCACCCACGCGGTTCCGTGCGGCGGTGATTGAATCGACGCAACGGGTGGGTGGCGAGGCCACCCGCGTTTTACATAATCGGCCAGTCGCGAGGGTTAAAGTAACGACGCGTTCGCGAGCCGGATATGCTCGTGAATATTGCCGGTCAAACAGCGTGTAACACCGACTACCGACTGGTGGAAGTCCGTTCGAGGAACGAAAACTCCTCCCCTGAAACATCGATCCGTGTACTTTAGATCCGCGCCACACCTATATATATATATGTATATAAAACCAGCATTGTATATTCTCTTCCCCTGTGGCCGTTTGAGAACGTATATCGTCGAGTCGGTGTATCAAACCCGTTTCCCATGCGAACGACGTAATCATCGTGTGGCATCGAAGATAAATTTTGACGAGATGGGGCGCGATATTATTCTCTCTATAGTATTCTATATATTCTCGAAGAGGGAGAAGAAGGCGGGGGAAGGTGTAATTTAACGGTGGGCGAGGGTCCGAGAAAGAAAGGGGGTCCTCTAATCCGTGGAAAAGGAAGGATTTCGTGGACGGACGGGCAAAGACAAAGGGGCATATCCGTTGATCGACGACACCAGAGGGCCGGGTTTCCAGGGCCAGGGCAGGGAAAGCGCATCCTGACCTCCCACTGAGATAAATCGTCGTGGGATCCGAGACTCCCGTTGTTGTTCTCCTACCTGTGCCCCCTTCTCGATCGACCGGTTAATCTTGGATCACCTGTGCAACCTGTCCTCCGCTTCCTGCGATCTCGAATTACGCGTGGAAAAAAAAAAAGAAAAAAAGAACGTTGGACGTTTCGTTTACACGGTTTCTGGGCAGAAAGGAAGGAAAGACGCTCTCCTCGCTCCCATGTGTTAACTTTTCGACGATTGGCGAATCCTTTCGAGGTCACGTTTACTCGATCCTTCGGGGATGAGATCAACGGTTTAAGAAAAGAAAGAAGAGATTCCTCCTCGAGCAGCGTCAAAACACACGGACCGCAGTTACCACCACCGTTCAATTATCGTCTCCACGAGTTAAACACTTCCGTCGGCAATACTCGACCGAGGAGGGGAACCAAGAAGAAGAAGAAAAAGAAGAGTGTTGGAGAGAGTTTAAACGTCGTCTCCGGATGATGGGTTAATTGCTGTTTGTCGCGCGCGTTCACACGAAGGTGGAGGAGATGGATGGGAGGTTGGAGAGAAATTGGTCGAACGGATTGCGGAGCTGGGCCGGTGACCCGGATCCTTTTCACCGTGAAAAAGTACTTTTTTAATTCTGATATATCGAGATTAAACGAATCTGAAGAAGAAATTATCGCGAATAGAATGGAAAAGAATGGATTATGAATTTATCCACGAATTAATCCTACGAAATCGTGCCTGAATTGCTCCATTTTCTCGGTATAGAAGTTGTTGAAGAGAATTATCAAGGATCGTGTACACGGTTGGAAATCTGTTCTGGAGAAATTCCACGAGCAATTTGGAATTTATCGCGAATCAGGAGATTCGACTAGCGGAAATCGGCGGATAGGACGCCTGGAGGGACGAGCGGCACTGTTCAAAGCGATGGCCGAGAAGTTGCACGCGCGTGGGATCGTGACAGGCTCGTTGAACGGCGAAGAAGAAGCTGTCTCGAAGAGAAACAAAGTCTGGCTCGTTGATCCTCGGTTGCCACTTGGCGGGAAAACGGGAGACGAGCCGACACAGCCGAGCCCAGGCCAAGTGCGGTTTCGAAAATCGAGCCTTCGATTCTGGCACGCTCCTCGCCAACTTACTTACGTAACTCGGTCGTTGCACTTCGCTCTGAAATTTTGCCACGCGGTTTCCTGCTTCCACCTTTAGTTGTTTCTACGAATTTCCGAAATATCCGCGTCCGAATAATAATCCGGGTCGTTACCTCGTGCTTGGGATTGGCGAAAACGTTCGCTCTCTCCCCCTCCCATTGTTCGAACAGTGGAATTTCTCCTTGAAACTTTGAATCGAACCTTTGATGCAACTTGGCGCTTGCACGCGCTTGCACGCGCCTCAAAAACTGTGGAGAAAAATTATTCGAGTATAAAACGTACTCGAACTTTTCAATTTTCAAATTAGCATGGATTAAAAGAATCGACCAATACGATTAAGTATTACGCACGCGCGTGAAGCGCATGCCTGAGCGTAAACGATCAACAGCCACACGTGGTGCGTAAATGCAAAAAGCATCGTCTAGATTTCCGATCGAGCGTTTCCCGGGGCGTGTCGCGTCTGGAATCGTGGAGGCCGTGTTCCGGTCGCGGCCTTAGTTACGATCGTTAACGCGTGTCAACGAGGACGCGAGTCCGTCAACGTCCAGCCGAGGCCATTGTCTTCATCCCCGGACGAGGACATTGTTGTCGGCGGTCGAGGAAAGGCGGAAAGAACGGTGGAATTCCCGGTGGTGGATCGAGAAAGAGTGGAGAAAGAGGAAGAGGGAAGCGAGGAATGCGAAACGCGCGCAAGTCTGCACGCGAGCAATCGAGTTCTAGGATTTCGCGTGATCGTGGGCGAGATCTACTACGAGCTTCTCTCTTCTTTCCTTTTCCCATGCGAACGTCACGTTAATATGCGTAAGATATTTAAAAATAGATGTATCGTCAACGACGTTCCACGGATAGTCGCGATGTCCTGCTGTACGAAGAAAAATGAACAGAGGATGATAGAAATATGGAAACGAGAAAGAGAGAGAGAGAGAGGTAAAGGTTATCGCGAGGCGAGGAGTCGCGTTCCACGCTCGATTTTTAATCGACGTACTCTCGTGTACGTTTGCCGCAGGGTCGTATTAAACGTCGTGGACTGGTTCTTTATCTGATACCGACGCAATTATTCCTGCCTCGGGGGTAATTAAGATCCGATACGAGTTGTATCGATTTTGATAAGCGATCGGGATAATAGACGCTCGTCTGTGATTGCGCAATTCAATGGTGCCGGTTTTTATCGCCTACCGGAGACCTCTTCTCCTAGGATGTCCCTTAATACGACCATGGTCATCTCTCGACCATGGAATTCCGGGCGCGTTAAATCGATCGGATGAAAATTGGATGAACAATGAAATTATTATTACGTTATTCGATGAAGAAAAGGAAGTCGTAACGAAAAAGGTGTCTTCTATTGGTCAATTTGGAAAAGATTGAACCGCGAAATAACGATATCCATTCTTTTGAATGAATGTGATGTATACGTTAATTACGAGATACCTTGATAACCTTGATGCGATCTTAAAATAACCTTGAGCAGCGATGGGATGACCCCTTTTAACCCCTTGAAATGACTTTAAATATTAATCGAACGAGCTCGATGAACTCTGGCTTTTAAATAATCCTAGCTGCTAATCATCGTCGGACACGATTCTCCGTGATCTTTTTACGACCTTCGAATAACCTTGACTCCCCGCCATCCAACGACACTATCCCAACCTTACTACTATTCATACTATACTTTTCATGACCCGCTAAACGAACTTCGCTATCCGCTTCCAAGGAAAACCATTATTCGATCAGATCCAAATGATATCATAGATTTCGCTTGATATTATTCGAATCTAGAGAGAGATTATGATAATTTCTCGATAAAAAGTCAAAGTTAAATCTCTCGAAACGCGAGAAGAGAAAGAAGAAAGATATCATCATGGAAAGGGCCAAATGGTCTTCGTGGTTATCCGATAGTATGCACATACGTATGAGGTCGGGGCACAACGGCCGCTCGAAGTTTTGAAGCGTTCTCCTTCTCTCTCTCTCTTTTTCTCTCTCTCGCTTAGCCGTGGTCCGTGGAATCGCATTTAAAATTGAAATCACGGTCGCTCCCTTCTCCCCTCGTACACCACGAACCTTCATACAACGTACAGTGTCCGCCTCGGTACGATCTTGATCATCGAACTTCTCTTTTTCTCTCCCTCTCTTTTTTATTTTCCTCCATATCTCCTCTCTCTTATATATTTTCGTTCCTTTTTTTCTTTTTTTCTTTCGCTCCATTCCCCACCACCACCACCGCCACCACCCTTCCGTCGATCCCCTCCACCGCGTTTCCTCGCGATCGCTCGTACGCGACCACACGGTGTCCCATGAATTTTCATCAGTTCGATCTGTCTGGCGCTCGTCCAGCACGAATTTCCATCATCCTATCTGGTTCGTTCATTCATCGATCCCGATCATCGTCCAAGATCAGTCTTTATCTTCCATATCCTCTTGATCGCCCAAGTGATCAATCTCAATTTCGAAGAATACGAGAGAAATTTATTATTGTTATATCGCATCGTTGATTGTTATTTGGCAATCTTGCTGATTTTCAACTGCGAAGTGAAAATCACGAAGTGAAACGTATTGGTGTATAACACCTTTTGCCCGCGAGGTTAGAGTTATTATTCAAGTTAGAATAAATCGTCCAATTTGTTATTCTACGTTTTTCCTCTCTGGGAACGCAAAGAATAAATTACTTTCTATTTGAAAAAAAAAAAATACGCGAAAGTAAAAACAACGGAGAGACGAAAGAATTCCCCGCATACCTCGGAGTATCTATAATTGCGAATTTAGAGAAAAGGAATGTCGCTTCATCTACGTCATTCCCAAGCATGACCGGTAGCCGGTAAACTCGACAATTCCAGCTAACCCCGAAGCACCGACGTTCCCGGTAGCGATCATTTCACACGGCTGTCCGTAAATCCGCGTCACGAAGACCGTTAGCAACAGTTCGAGACAGCGATGGCCGCTTCTCTCCTCCATCACTTCTCGAAGGTCGGGGCGAAGAGTCGGGTTCGTCGGGTGGTTTTGCGGTTGTTCTCCTCTCGAACAACTCCTTCGAACGTATACAATGTGAAATAGCAAAAGGAAGGGCAAGAAGAAGATGAAAAAAAGAAAGAAAAAAAAGAGAACTACCACCACTCGACTCGATATTTTCTTCCAAAGGGGAGTCTTCGTAGCGCTTTCTTTTTTTTTTTTTTTTCGTTTTCGTTTTGCTTCGAGGCTAGGTGCCGCAACGGCCATAAGATCCCCGTGCATCTGACGTAAGATGGATATCGTATTCCCTATAATGCATAGCCGGCCGTATATATCGTGAATTCCGTGAAGAAGAAGCGGCTTGCGGAGGCCTGGCGCACGAACTGTCTTTTGCATAGGTTATCGTGAAAGACCCGGGATACGGCCGGACCTCGCATTCTTTTCGCCCTGGCCCTAGCCTCGGGCCCAGCCTCGCCTCGCCTCGCCTCGCCTCGCCACCGGGCCCTTTTCTCGCGTTTCTTCCACGTGGCTGCGATTCCTCGAACGTTTCTTTTCCCGCAGGAACCTAGAATCTCGACCGCTCGATCGCGATTGGAATTTTTTCGAACTGGCTTCGATTTAATTGGGTTTCGAACTTGTGCCTATTTTGTAGTCAAAGGAGAAAGGTTAAATGGGTTAAGGTTAAAGGTTAAATATCCTCCTGGATGATATTTTTGGAACGATTCGGAAGGGATATCTTTCGAGAAGGTGTACGAAAAAAATCGTTATTATCGTTTGAAGGCTTCCCACGATGGTGGAATCTGACCAACGTTTCTAATAAGCGTAAATTATTCGTATAGCGACGTTAATTAGGATATGTCAAACGGAAACGTTGAGCGTTGCGCAACGTTATTAATAATACGCGCTCGGAGAGCGAGTACCACGGAGACGTTCCTTTTTTTTTTTTTTTTCTTATTAACGAGAATAAGGTTTCGAGCTCGAGGAAGGAGCGGCCGGTTTTTCGGTCGGCTCGGTGATGGATTATCGGGTAGAGAGTTTCGTGAAAGGCGAGGAAATATCTGGTGGCGATGGTAACGCAACGATCCGCCCCTGGGCGCGCAGCTGATACTTACATCTGCCGTGATCTTATTGCCCTCCCGCGCTTCTTATTCGCCGGGTGCATTTGTTCGGTACTTTGTCGGCGTGGTTGTTGTACCACCGAGGTGTTCGATGTATCGACCTCGATCGGGTCCCGCGCATTGTGCCGGTTTACGGCCGTGGTCACGCAACGGATACCGGCTACACGCCGCTTCTCCATGAAATCGTCCGATCGCTCCAAGCGCTACTCCTCTCTCCATCGTTTCTAATCGGCTTTCGAAACTTACTTTCGTTTCGCTCTCGAGTCTTTTTTTTTTAAAAAACGAAATATCCATCAGAAAGAGATCCGATAATTTTTTTATTCATCGATTCGAGTTAAAAAAAATTATATTTATTTTTATCGAAACGCTTTTTCTTTCTTTTTCTTTTTTTCTTTTCCAAGTTGGAATAAAATGATAAATTATGAGTTTGAAAATATTGGAAAATAAGAGATTCGTCATCTACGTTTGAAACGATCAACGATCACTTTTCCCCTCCTTTTTAATCGAAGGGAGAAGGTGGACCCCTGATTGCGCGGATATCCGTACCGGAAGAGCGTTGCTGAACTGGCGTCGCCTCTGAAAGCCAGTCAATTTTCAACGAGGAGAAAGGACGCGGTAAAAGACAATTAACAAGCTTGCCTTCCTAGATTCGTGCTGCCGTAGCTTCCGATACAGTGGATCTCTACGTGGGAGGTGGATTTACAACCAGCGGAGGAAATGCATAAAACTTGACTCGTCGCGATCCTAGTCGTGATGACTCGGTTGGTTTCTCTTGCGGTTGGGTTAGTGTGTAATTAAATTTCATGGAAATGACAGCTTCGAACAGCAAACAGCTTTACGACGTTTCGTAAACGAGGATTCGAGGATTAATCATCCCTGGCCGCTTGTAAATCGTTCCTTACCACCGATCGGATGCAAATGCCTTTGTCAACGTTATTTATCTCTAAGAGGATATCTCTTAGATCTTCACCGATATAAGTTTTTACAGCATTGCGGTTTTTTCCTATTATCCGAGGAAAATTAATCTATGCAGTAGGATTTCGATTTATCATTTTCATTCGTCGAAAAGTGACGACTAAAGTGGGAAGAGGAAATATTTAATTCCAGAATTTCGAGAAGAGAATAGAATTATTAATTAAACGAAAAACACGAAAAAATTGGGACTCTTGATAACAGAGATCTTGGATTTTAGGAAGAACATTTTTCTTAAGTTTCGAGATATCGAGGAGAGAATAATTGAGAGAATAATCATTCTTCAAAAAAAAAAAGAAGCAATTATCTCGTTAAAATAATACTTTTCTCGCATTATCGATCAAAACAACAATCCCTCGATCAGGCTAACGACGAGAGATAGGATCTCGTTTCAAATTCATATCGAATATTGTATCGACGTTCTCACGCGTGCACCACCTTTCTTCTCTTTTTCAAGGATCCCTTTCTCGCCAGGATGGACGCGCCTCCGTCAACAAATTTTTCAAGCATACACAGGATTCTTCTGGTTACACGCGAAATTTATGCGTGGCAACGTTCGAACGTTTGAACGAGTGGACGCACGTGTCTCAACGGAACGAAAATTTCACTGATCGATGACGCGTACGAAACACCGGGGTACCGGCCTCCGGCAGGAAATTAATCGTCCGATCGCCGCAGGGGCGCGGCTGTTATTTTTATTCCGAGAAATATCTACGAATTCCCCGTCAACACGTACAGAAAAGCGTCGCTTTTAATTCGAGCTTTTAATTTTACGCGACACATGGGGGCTCGACACGTCCGAACTTTATACGCTCTATTCGTCGGTTGGACGAATTGTCGTGTATTTTCGTCTGACACTTTACTCGCCTATTACTCTTCCTCCGCTCCTCCCTTCCCTTCCCTCTCTTTCTTTCATTTTTTTCACGCGGAATCCGCCTCGAATTTACGACGACGAAAATTCAACTCGAAATCGCGATTAAACGAATTATATAAAGCCTTTTCCCAGCCAGCCCCCTCTCGAAGACAATTACGCGATAAATTACGACAATTCCGGTTCCGCAAACGTGGCGACGTTTCGCGCGTCCATTTCGCGCGGTCGATTTTCACGCGTGAATAACGGGAGGATGCACGATCGATCGTTTTCGGTGTGAAATTTAATGAAACGGACGACCGCTCGCGTTGAAAGAATCAATTATCCTTTTATTTGCGTGTCTTTCGATGGTATTATTGAGCTAGCTATGGATGGGCGTGGATGACGACGCGCAGGTTTAATTAAACGGATAGGTTCGCGCCGTCGGGGATAAGTTGTCCGCGCGATCATTTCCTCCCCGCCTCCTCCCGTGTTTCGCAAAATTATTATCGTTCCAGATTGCGTATTACGCGACCCAGATGTGTTTGGATGTAATATTCACTCGTGGATGGCTCACGTCCGTTTCCTGGCCAATCGTCCCTCGTTAAGTCGCGAATGAACCATGCGGAAAGATGACGAACGGCCGCGAAATAGCGGCAGCTTATAATTAAACGCATTATTAATTCATCGAATTATTGGAAAATTTGATGGAATTCGAAGGGATGTAAATGATTAGATTTCATTTAGTTCGTATCGTTTTCGATCGCGAATGGACATTTTTGTGTATAAATTTTAATTAATTTAAGGAGAGGCTCGATGATAGATCCTTCACTTTTCTTTTTTTCTTTTTTCTTTTTTTTTAAGGGATAAATTGTTTGCAGATTCTGCGGAACGTTTGATCCGAGAAAATACGAGATAATCCACGTGGTAATTGGAAGGAAAGACTGAATCAAGCATTTACTTTATTAATGAGTATTATTCGTTGAACTGCATGCGCCGGATTATTTCCGTTTGATCGGAAAATTGCTCGCAACTGGAAGAAAGTACGGTACTCGAAGTACTTAAATACTTTAGGTAAAGCAAAGGGTTCCAAATTTGTAAATAATTTCCCTCGTTTTTCAAGCACATCCTCTTACTGGGAAGATTCATGTTCCTGTCAGACGAGCTGGTTAGAGGCTGCTCTCGTTGGAAGCAGTCGAGTTTCACTCGGTACGTAAGGTTCTTAACATCCATAAATTTATAAAATTTGTACATTATATCTCTCGTAGAAGAAACGGTATAAAGGATTTTCCGCTCCATTCCTGGAAAACTTTGACGATATATATGCTCTTCAATTTGTAATCGTTGGAACGCCCTTCCAGCTCTCTGAAAACGTGAAGCGATCACGAAAATTGTTGAAGCTTAATTCGAGAGGATTTTATTCTCGATTCGATGCCTTCTTATTTCATTTCCTGCTCTCCAAGACGAAGACCTGGCTGTTCGTAGTTTTACCCTCGTTCTGTCTTTGCCGCCTGATTCGGGACGCCAAGAAGGGGACGAACAAGCTTGGATCCGGTTCACGGCCGTCCTTGTGAAATATCCTGCTCGTGATCAAACTCGTTACGTATCCAACGATCAACGTGATAAAAAATCCAAGCGGGTTGTACCAGATGTACGATACACGATACAGATAAAAGTACGAGGAATCGTCCACGTGTCTGAAATTTAAGAAAAAAATTGAAATAACATCAAAAAGAAAAAAAAAAGTACCATTCGAGTGATTAATTAAATTCTTCGACATACTACGACATTTACACTTTTTATCATACGTTGATTAGCAACGAGACTACACGTTAGAAATTGAATCAACCAATCAAAAGCCAGAAAAGATTTCGTTAGCACAGATACACACGATTATAAATAAAAAATGATATCATTAAACGAACGCGTAATTAAGATCTCGATAGAACATTTATACGAGTCGTAACAGAAGTTAAGTAGCGGCATTATGGATTAGAAATCGAATCGCGCGATAATGAAAAGTTTAAATTAATTTGTAACCACGGACAGAAATAAAAAGGCGCGAGAAAATCGTTCACACGTCTAAAAGTTCAGAATTATATTAACTTCTCGATAGAACAGAACATATCGCGCCGTATAACAAAAGTTACAAGCAACGCTGGAAACTGGGCCGTTTATAATAAACCGTAGGAAAGGAAGGAGAAAAATATGATCGGCTATATTAGAGGCATTTGTTCGAAGAGAAAGCAATATCGTATGCAACGATGGAACGCGGCAGGGATTTTAAAGGGGCCGTGATTATGGTTTATTAACGCGTAATTAGCGTTAGTTACCATCGTGGGAAACGATGAGGAGCGAGCCGTGAAAGCGAGCCTCTCTCTTCTGCTCGAAAGAAATCGGGAATCGACGGTTGCTTCTTACACGTCTCAATTGCCCGCTATTATGAAACGCATAACGATCGTATATCGATTCACCGTTGATTTTCATTCAATTACGTTTTGGACGCGATGAAAATTGTCGTGCGATAAAAATAAACCATAAGCGTTCCGTTTCCGATAAATTCGTTTCTGCCTTGGATGGAGGAACGAAGGGAATGCGGCGTCCGCCTTTTCCTCACCGAGCACTCGCCACTTTTTGCGCCAATAACGTTCCAGAAGCGAGTCGAACGGTAACACGTGTGGTAACACAATTTTCCTTGGCGGAAAGGAAAGAGAGCGTAGAACACTTCTAGGAAGTGTTCCATAGATCTGAGAAAAGTATCGTTGGAATTTATTTCATATATTGGCCGGTAGATGAGAAACTAGGGGGAGACTATATTCGTAGTTACGAATCAATAAATCAATTCTTTCGAAGTTTTCTCGAGGGAGCGAAAGAAGAATATTTTATCGAAGAAAATTATTCATATCCTCCTTCGCGTTATTACAAATTACGAGAACATTTTTTATTGCGCGTAAAAAAAAAAAAAAAAGAGAAAAACAAGAAAGAGAACAAGCTGCTTTTATCCTATAAAAGAACGAGACTCTTCTTGCTCTCGTAATTACGTCTTACGCGTCAAAGGGAATCGATAAACTCGATAAAAGCGGATAGCTTTTCTTTTTAACGTGTCCCAGGAAAAGTTGCCACTTCCGCCTATTAATCAATTACAATTTTCTCTTCGAACGAATTCGACTAAAACTTTTTACTACGTACAACTGGGCTCGAGATACGCAAGATTCGAAACAAGACTCGGTAACAAGCTCGCCTTCTTAACGAGCAAGAAATTCTTACTCGTCGGATTGAGTGGTGTTTCGATAATGGAACAGCGAGGTGGAATTGTCGCAGCCCTCGACGGACAGTGGAAGTAACGGCACGTCCGGTTTCGGCCCGAACGCGGCCCACATACAGGTGACGAGCGCCGAGACGATCCCCGTGATGGCTCCGCTCTCGTTGGCCCTCTCCACGAACATCCCTAGGGTGAAAATGCCCAGGATCGGGCCCCCTATAGCCCCAGATATTCCTATGGCGGTTTCGACCAGAGAACCCATCGATCTGGCGATGAAGGCGACGGCCAAGCAACTGAAACCGTTCGAAACAGCCAGAACTTTGCCGATCAGTGTGGCTCTCTCTTCTGGAAATTGTAGCCCGATTTTGCGACATGCAGGTTTCACGTAATCCTCGAGAGCCACGGCGGCCAAGGAATTCAACATGGCGGAAATGGTGCTGAGGCTGGCGCTGAATACACCGGATATGAAGAGGCCAGTGATCCCTGGCACCCGTGACATTCTATCAGCCGCGAAATACGGCATTATTTTGTCGAAGCTGGAAATTTTACCGGACATGAGAGGATCGCAGTCTCTGTAGACAGCGTACAAAACCAGGCCGGAGAACGATGTCATGATGCCTAGAGCCAACGTGATCGGACCGCTCAGAATGAGCGCGTTTTGCGAAGCTTTCAGACTTCTGATAATAAGATAAATAAAATAGAGTTAGAGGTTTGATCGATCGAATCCACTACGATCGTGAAGATACTCACTTGGCGGTGAGCAAACGTTGAACTTGAACCTGGTTCACGGCGTATAGAGAGAGGAAAATCGTCGTGCCACCGATCAGCAATCCCCACCAGGTATGCCTTACGGTTGGATCAATTCTGAAACTTAGAAATGGAACAATTTCTCTATCGAATCGAACTCTCGACCGACTCGTCTCTTACTCGAAGAATTCTATTCGACCACCCTGGCGGGCGATGGTCCACACGTTGGACAAGCCTCCGTCGAGGTCGCCGGCCGCTATGCCGAGGACGCAACCGATTCCAACGAACATGAGCAATCCTTGAAAGACGTCTGTGATGAGGACAGCCTTGATGCCACCCACCGTAGAATAGAAAGTGCAAATCATCCCTATTAACAGGACGCTCGCGTTCCCTGACAGGCCGGTCGTCGCCTCGAGGGCCAACGATGGAGCGAACAACACAACTCCGGTGTACAACAACAATTGGAGGAAGTTGGCGCAGCTTGTCACCAGTCGTGCCCCGATTCCGAATCGTTTCTCCAGATACTGGAAGAGAGATTTCCATCTTCCATTTCTAAAAATCTATTCCCAAGATCGGTCATAAATCTATCCAACGATTACCTCGTACACGCTCATGCTGTTCAACTGGGTGAAGACGGGAAGGTAGAAGTACAAGGCGATCGGCGTGCCGAAGAAACCACCCAGGTACAAAAGCGTGATCTGCGTACCGTGGACGTAATTTTCCGCGCTGATTCCTAGCAGGGTGATCGCCGACATGAAAGACACCGTGAGCGCGATAGCCAAGGGAACGACGCCCATCGTACGATTGGCCGAGAAGTACTCCTGTCGATGCCAATTAACCTTCGGTTACGACCAGCACTTATTTCGCGTGATTACTTCTCGAGAGGCAATTAATAAGTCGTCCAACGCGTGGGATTAATAGATCAATTGCGAAATTCGATTTCGAATCGCCCCTTCGAGGCGGCGATCGATTCTATATTGAAACATTGGTGTTGGGGGATGAGAAACCTGGTGTTATTTCGTATCGTTATTATCGCTCGATCGTTCCTCTAAATTCGATTCGTAATAATCGTTTCAGCGTCAATTAACGGTTCCGTCTTTTACGGCGGCGATTCGTCGCCGCTCGCGGCCAACCAGCCCACGGATAAATTAAATAGCGCGGCCGATAGTTGGCAATTTGCGTCGATGGGAATATTTATCGCGCGGCTGGATCGATCGGGCGATAACGGTGAAAGATCCGAGTTGTGGAACCGCCGGATCTAATGCGCGCTCTCCGAGTACGTGGACGTATGTACGGATACACGTGGTGTGTATCGCTCGGACCCCGGTTTATCACGGTTATTGGATCGCGACCGGATAGACCAGATGTCGATTCGCGATCGGCGAAATTAATTTTCCAAGGGCTTAACCTCGGCCGTGCGTTGCCTGCCTCCGGTGAATCGGTAGTAGATCCCGATCCCGGCCGAGATCGACAACATTACGCCGATGACAAGATAATCCGCCCATTGCAGCTTCGATACCTCGTTGCTTCCCTTGCTCTCCTCCCCCTGAAATCCAATCGTTCCGTTTTTCTTCTTTCTCCTTTTCTCTTTTTATTATAATTTTAAATAAAACAAAATCTTTCTTTTTTTTCTTTTCCCTCGCGATCAGATCGATTCCTCTAATAATATTCGAGGATGGGATGTCAGAGTGAATAATATATCGAAGATGATGAATATATTCTTCAAAGGATCGTCGTTTGAATTCAACCAGCCAATCATTCGACTAATTAAATCGAAACACATAAATGAATCGACGTTCACCGTATAATTATGGAAGAGAGAGAGAGAGATAACGTTTCTGTGGAAAGAACACTCACGTCCATTCTGTGGGATCCGCTCGTGTGATCAACGATCAACTCTCGCGCCGATACGCGAGAAATTCGATATCGCCAACTTGTTTGCCGATAATAGTATCTTGCTCCTTCCTGAATGCGTTTCTCTGCGGCGGCGAAGAAGAACAGGCTGCAAAACGTGCGGCACGCAGGGAACTCGCGAACCTCGACCGTTTCCCCAACCGATGGAGCCGATGGAAGAGGAGACGAGCGAATATACCCGAATGGGGAAACTGATCCTCGATGAAGTTATCACCTGCGTGCTCGCTACGTGGAGCGGGGGGAAGAGAGCGAGGGAAAATCGCTCCATTACGTAAAACGTGGCTCAGCACGTTTCCTGTCAAAGGCACGCGAGGCCTCTCTTTACTCTCCACCAGAGAAAAAAAGAAAAAATTGGTGGTAAATTGAAGGAATATTCACAGCCGGTTGGCCGTGACGAGGGGGGAACGATAGAGAGAGAGAGAGAGAGAGGGAGAGTTGGAAAGAGAGTGGATAAGGAAGGTGGTCTAAAATAACGGGGAGCTGAAGAAAAAAATGAAGCTTGTGATTTAACGGTTTCGTTTTCAATCGTGAAAAATCAATAAGAAATTGGTCACCCTTGCGAAAGAACCAGTTGCCGATCGGCGTCGAATTATCGCGTCACGAATAATTTATCTCTTAAAGGTTAATGAATTCGAGGTAAAGAGGAATTTTCGTCCACTGGGCGGATTCCTGTCTCCGAGGTGGTGCAAGAAGCGTGAAAGAGTTATTCGAATTACTCCTTCTTTGTCGATAAGGAAATCGATCGATCGAATCTAGCTAATCGATCGACCGTTTCTTTTCGAACTTGTTTAATTTGAAAACGAAACGAAAGGGGATTGGTTACGAGGAACGAACGAACGAAGAGGAAGAACGAATGGACGGGAGTAAACAAGTGTTCGCTCGAATGCTACGCCACTGTTGAGTCGCCGGTGCATAACAATTATTCGCGAGACGGTAGCTTCTGGTCGTAATGTAATTTCCTAGCATTATGAGGCTATTATTGAGGGAGAAGGGAAGCATCCGTGGATATCGAGAATTCCACCGACTTATCGATCTTTATCGTTGGATATGCACAAAGGTTATCGAGATTGGAAATTTCTAAATACGACTTCTTACTTGATAGAGGAAAATGCGTGAAATTTTTTTATTTTTTAAAGACATTAATCTAATATATATTTAATAGAGTCTTTATCCAATTTCAATGAAATCTTGTTACAAAATTAAGAACAGTCTGGTTCAAATTCAATGAAGTCTTGTCCACATTGAACGGGGATCTTGTTTCACGTCCATCAAGTAATCTACTGTTAACTATGATTTAACCTACTTACTCCTTATTCCATCGCCAACGTTTCTCCGTTTCTTCGCAAATTCTCTGTTAACGATCGCATCGATTATTATCAACGAACGAGATATATGCAAGGATCGTTTTTTTTTCCCCTTTGTTTTTTAATAATATCAACACCGAACGAAGGGAAATGCTGGAAGCTCTCGTTTAACGCGAGCGGATTAGCTGACACGCCGCACGATTTGTCGAGCCGAATTTATTCGTTCCGTACGTAATTGGCCGCTAAACTCGACGAGGTTAATAGAGATCCCTGTTGAGAGGATCGTCCAATTTTCGACATTGTTACACGACGACCGTTGCCTCGCTTCGTTTTACGCCGATGCTGCTCGCCGATGGTGAGGAGGAGAAAGACGATACGACGATACACGAGGAAAGAGGAGAAAAGGAGGAGCCCCGTAAGTGGCGAATTCCCGTCATTAAGTCGTTAGTCGGACGCAGGACAGCAGGCCAACCGTCGGTTAACTGGCTGCTGAACTTGATCGGCCAATCGTTGACCCTTGCCGTTCCATCGAAATTTCCCATGTGTTTACCCCTCCCCACCTGCTCTCACTCCTGCTTCTTTTTTTAATTCCCTGGAAATTGGACCACGTGTATCGCTACTACGAATGCACAGGTGTGTACGGTTTTATACGTGTGTAGAAAACGTAATCGTGTTACGTAAAACGTCTCTGCACACGTATGCTTTACATCGCAAGGACGAATTCGTGGGATTTATCAGTACAAAGTCTACGAAGATTCGAGCACACGGATTTGAATTGGAAATGTTCTTTGTTGAAGAAAGATCTTCCTTCGATCTTAGCGAATAGCTAAGAATACTCGGTCAAGATTGATCGTACAAACGTGGATGACTAGGGTAACCATTTTCAAATATTGAATTTGGAGAAAGAAAGAAATCTCTCCTTTCAAGGAGGGAGGGGGAAGGGATTCCTTGGAAAAAGGGAATTCTCTCTTTGAATCCGAGATGCGATCAAGGCCCGTTTGATTTCTTTCCATCCGTTCGATTGCGATTCGGTAGAAAGAGGACCGGGTGGTGTATTCATCCATTGGAAAATAAATCTCGAAAGCGTGAATTTCTGCCAGCGAGTCTCTCCTCTCTTTCTCTCTTCCTCCCTCTCGTAGCCGTGAGGGAGCTGCTTCACTGGCCAGATTCTACTGTTTAGATAA
>NW_006263358.1:1347876-1351217 GCF_000469605.1 Apis dorsata | reverse complement strand
TTTCTCGCTCGCGGTTTCCCCTTTTAGTCGATTCAGGGGGGGGGGGAAGAGACGAGTCGAGACGCTTCTTAGATTGAAGATCAGACGTGCTTTTGCCTAAAGCACGCGCTCCTCTACATCCTAAGGAGAAGCTCGTTATTATAGTTGGACACTCAAAGTAAGATGTGTCGAGAGGGCTTCTTTAAATTCGTTTACATTCACAACACATGTTTCTTCGCGGTTAATTTTTCTGTATAGAAAAGATGTGGAAGTGATTTTCGAACATACGGTGTATATGGAAAAACACGAAGATACGAAGTGTTCGGATTTTAAAAGAAGAAACGCGAGTTGCGAAAATAAAATGCAAAATTTGATATTAATATTCGAAGAATTTCAAACTTGGATAATTCCCGATATTCATAATAGATAGGCAAATATAGAGAGCATAAATTTGCATGTAATATTTGAAAGAAGCATCGATTATTTAGACGTCGTCTCTGCCGAGACTCGTATTTTTATTTTATTCACCGCGACATCTACGAAAAAAAACTACATTAAAAAAAGAAAAAAAAAAGAAAGAAAAAAGGAAAAAAAAAATTTACATTCGTCCCATTTAAAAAACACGAGTGTTTCATGCATTTTAACGTTGAAACACCGGAAAGTAGCCGATGTAACAGCTGCCCCACTTACGCTCGACACTTAACAATGCTGCATATATTTTTTTTTTTTTTTGCCAGCGCGATAATCCCAAGGCCACGAGTGTTTCCAACGGCGTACCGCTCGAATGGAAATTAAAAAATATAATTTTACGCCAATTCCACGCATCATCGTTCGAATGGCGCGCGAAGGAAGTCGCGTTTCCGCCATTATGGCAGCCATGAGTGACGATCTGATAATGAGCGTGTACGCGTGCCATTCGTCCACTCCGTGTAAATTAATTTTAACGGTAAAACCCGTTGTGTTCCACGGTCACGGTTTTTAGCCTCGACTATGGAGCGTATTTTTCGTGGTCTTAATTAATTCGTCGCGTCCAATTTGCTCCTCATCGACGCTCAACGCCTATTAAAGCCGATGACGATTCCATCGGCTGTTATGACTCCCGCCAATTATCGTTAATTAAGTATTCCACAGATGACGATATCGACCGTGCGTTGCGAATTTCTATTAACCATCGTTTTCGAACTATATATATATATATAGATGCACTTATGCGAATATCATCGTGGCTTAATGCTTTTAATTGGATTCAATTCCGTGAATTATATACAATTATAATCAGATTCAACACGCGATATATTTATAGTTTAAGTTTTTTTTTTTTAAGTTTCCAGACCAAAGTGATCGATCCATCGATCTAAAGGATTGTGATTTCGATTAAGATAAACGAGAGAAAATCATCACTCCCTCGAAATCGATCTTGTCTGCGAATATCAAAAGAACAGTACTGTACTACTTGATCTCGCCGATAATATCAGAGAGAATATTAATCACCTTCGTCAACACGCGTCGTCAATCTATATGCATATTAATCGAGAGAAGACAACTCTGTTACCGTAATCCGTATCGACGATCGACCGTCGAAGGAAAGTAAATTCCTTTCGAAACGCCAACTCCACCAATATTCTCCGATTTTCTTTTTTCTACGTTCCACGCTTCGTTCGCCGTTATTCCTCCTCCTCCACCGTGGAACCGTGCTGTTTCGCGTTGCTGGAACCGTGACAAAGGGTTCGACACGACAAGGCGAAGTATTAAAATTCCAACACGGTCCAACACGAGCTAACGAAGTGTGACAATCGGCCATTTTTCGGTGCCAGCGAGCAAAAAAAAGAAAAAAAAACGAAAGGAAGAAAAAAAGAAAGAACAAACGTAGCGCACGATCTTTCCTCCCATGTATGCGTACGCGTGTGTGCACAACTATCCTCGCGGCCGAGATCCCCAGATAAAGTTCACAATGGCTTAACTAACTGGTATACCGGCCCCGGTGAGAAACGACCTTACGTAATTCGATCATTTGCATCGATGATGCATCGTCGTGAATGGATCTGAACACGCGTTATCACGGATAGAGGCCCACTGTCGATAATTATGCGTTTCGCCAGCAACGATCGTTAACGAGGGGAAGGAGGGGGAGAGTAGAATATAGAAACGAGACACAAAATGGTACCGTAGGCGTTCGAGTCGATTCCGGCCGCGCTCCAGGCCGCAACAACGGAATTTTCTGCCGGGTTAATCCCAGCAGAAATTATCGAAAGTACGAGCTGCAATCACGATTCGGTGGAATATCGGCCGGGCTCTTCGTATCCGGCCACCGTTAAATGGGGCACCACGCGCGGATAATGGAAAGCGGGTTCGGGTCATCAGATTTAATGACACCTCTAATATTAACACCAATATATCGGCGTATATAGTCTCCGCTATACGTATATATGAAAATTGGAACACGCGATATTTGCTATATGGGAATACTCGATGTTAATATGCGCGTTAATAATGCACTTTTTTTTTCTTGTAAATTGTATAGCGTTATTTTATACATGTTTAACACGCGTGAATTGTATTATCTTCCGGCACAGGAAGAAATCAAAAATGATTGAAAAATTTCAAATGGAATCGCAAAATGTACGAGGAAAGCGAGAGAAATTTTCATCCGATGGATCGTTTCGCGATGCTTGAATTACCAGATAATTGAGATAGCTGGGAGTGTCTTTGAACGAATTTCAATGAAAAGAAAATCAGATTGAAAAAGGAAAAAATCGACTCGCCCATAACGAACACAGAAACGCTCTCCGATCCCACCGTGATCGACACGAGAGCAGTTTCGTGTTTTCCGCTCTCGTTCCTGGAAAGTCGATGGACAAGATAGCGACGGCTGGGATTGATGTGTGCGAGGCGTGTTCCCTGAGTGTATAATCTTGGGCGGGGAATTTGCGGGAGGATTAATGCCCTTTCAACCGGTCGCCCCTCGGGTGCTTCGTCTTCCTAGTCCGGCCATGTTTCATAATCGGCCGGCAGCGAGCGTGGCGAACCGTTCGCGGAATTTGTTTCGTAAATCAACCGTGTAGAATCGACGAGAAATGTAACATCGTAGGGAATGCAAGCCTAATGCACCGTGTTTTATAAATATATCCGGCGAGGGGACCTTTTCTTTGTTTTTTTTTTTTCAAAGATGGAAATGAAAGGAAAAAAGAAAAAATGGACGAATCTCGAAGCTTCCTGTTCCTCCCTCTCTCCCTCTCTCCTCGCTTTTTGATTTGTCATCGTCTCGCCGTGTCATTTTCCCGCCCGAGAGGATCGATAATACGCGGTTGCAGCACACGAGGAACATGAAACTGCTTTTACTTGTCGTCGACACGCGATGACCC
>NW_006263358.1:1343741-1347677 GCF_000469605.1 Apis dorsata | reverse complement strand
GAGATTGCCTCGCTAATCTCCCCCCCCTCCCCCCTCCCGTTCGAGGGTTAATTATGTCCGGTCGAAGCGTAATATGTTGGTCACGTGGCCGTAATAATAATGCCGGAAACGTGTCCCCGAAGAATCGTTGGGGAATCCGCGAGAACGCGTTGCGTGACTTTCGAGGCGAGCTCGATCTTTGGACGGAGCGTGGGCCGGTTTCGTTTGTTCCGCGCTCTTTTCAGGCCATGGGAAAATTTGTTATGGGAGAAGAGGGAGAGGAAGAACGATGCGTTGACGAGTTTTGACGTTTCGGTGTTGGATAAGTTTGTTGGATTATTTACGTGTGTATCATTGACAGTTGACGATGTGTCAATGTATCGCTTGGATTTTTTCGTCGAATCGACGGATTATTTCACATTAGGAGGATGGGGAAACTGATTCGTCGCTGGTTCAAAAAATGTTTACGCGTGCAGAGAAACACAATGCTCTTTCTTCGTTTCAATCATACTAATGGCGGTCAAAAGAACGAAGCTGTTTGAATCTGAAATTCGTGGCTCTATGAAAATGATACGAAAATGATACGGATGTAGAATGGCATATTTTCTTTTTTACATTATTCGTATAAGCAACTTTTACTCTTAATAAGAATCGAACGAATTCGAGTGATCCAAAATTCATTTTGGCAAAAGCAACGATGATGTCACGAATGGTACCCGTTCAGTTAATAGATCTGCTTAACAAGGTGAATTACGGTCTGGATGTTGACGGCAGAGCTAAAATTGCATCGGGGATCTTGTTGTCCTGTCAATCATTATTGAACGAGAAACCGCTTTACAACCTGTGCCGACGTCGTTATAACCGGGACGAATATTCAATGATATCTGATATCATCCATCATTGATCGATCCGTTTTGTGTTTAAATCGTATCATTTATCCAAAGAAAAAGTTTATTCGAATAAAATAAGACGAAGATAAACGGTGAAAATCTTCACGATGAATAGTTAAAATTATGATCGATTCGTGGCATAATTTAATAATCAACAAATATACTATATCCCCGATATTATAAATTTTATTCGTCGCGGGTATATTTTAATATCGAAGAGATTAGATCATGTGCTATATGCGTTGATTAATGCAAATGCATGCATCACGTGTGTACGTGGTTGGGATGCGAAACGAATGAGAATTGTATTTCAATATATCTTTACGTATGCGCTTTATTAAAGAATAGCAAACTCATACGATGTTGAGGATTCATCGACAATTTTATATATCGAGCCAAAGATTATCTTGAGAAAAGATATGGATGAATAAGAATCTTTAGAATTGTTCCATCAAAATTACTCTTTTTTGTTAAGTTAATGATTAACTTAATAATTAACCATATCGTAATTATCTGGTTTCCAAATTTACATTAACAAAAAAATCCATACCTCGATAATGATTTATTATGTCGAATTTCAAATTAATTCTTGCTTCCTGGCTCATTTTTAATTCCTTCGTACGCGATACGAAATTTCAAATTAATCACATCCCGGCATCTAAGGCATCTTGCCAAATGCTTTCCCGATGAACCCACTGGTAGTATCCAAGACAAAAAGCTTCCTTTCTAAGCTAAAGCTTCCTTCTTCTTTTTACACGGTATACAAAGAGAAATACAAGAGCGTTGGAAGAAAAGAAAAGATTGGAGGGAAGAAAACGGCCACATCAACGAAGGAATCCACGCGATGAAATATAACACCACTCGATCGAGGATACTAATATAAATTCCAACGGGAAACGAACGATCTGAATTATAATAATTATACGCGTTCGTTTTCAATTTATCTTAGAATTAATTTCTTCACGATTGCATCGATTCATCGCGGATGTTTCCGCCTATTATTGTTTATATCCCGCATGGAGAAATTCGTGGCAATAACCATTCACTAAACTCGACGTCCTACTCGCCTCTTTAAAACGTTGATTTACGACCCGTAATCATCAACATCGTTACGTGTACGCGTAGAGCCAGGGCCCTGACAATGAGCGCTTCTATTCACCAATCATCTCCACGTATTATAAACACGAAGAGGTCCTTGAACCTTGATTTATATCCCCGTCCACGGGATGCATCGTGGTGATCGATCCACTTTTAATTTGTACCAATTAAGCTGGAAACAAGAGGAACGCGTTGTACGAGCCGACACCGTCGCCGCCGCCGGTTGAAATAGTTACGAGGTCGTGACTAGCCAGTCGTGTGTCGTGCCGTGTTGCGTTCGTGACCGGCAGTGTATTTCTCAATTTCTCAATCCGGCCAGCCGAGGTCTCTTCGATTCAATTAGCCGATCCGCGTAAAACTTGGCGTAAACCGATTAGAGGTTTCGTCGAGCCGATAAAACGTCTGGTTAAACTAAGCAAGGATTTCAGGATTTATGTTTTTCGTTCCGTTCACTTTGCGGCGAGGTGGCGGATTACGAAGATCCGTAATGCATCGTTCGTTGAATTTCGAAGCGAAATTGTTGTTGCGAAAAAGAGGAAAGAAATTGTTTAACGAATAACCGAAACGACGAGAAGGGGAAGATAATTAATATCTCGACGAGATGTTTAATCGTGAGATTGATTCGATAAGGATTGCATAAAGGATCGATTAGCATTTTAATGCGCGTGGATATGCACAACGATTTCATTGAGAGGTCGCATCTTCGTTTCAATAATTCACGATTGCGCGCAAGCGAGGAAAGAGGCGACGTTGTGGAAAGGATGGTAGTCGGTCCGAATATGGGACACTGTAATTACGCAGAACGCAAGTATTATTACGTTACATAACCGGCGTAAGTACGTCACGAGGGACTGACATACGATTTTCCATGGATAAACATAGGGAAAGAGAGGGATTCAACCTTCCATTAAATGCATGCAGAGGTTTAATTTTTACGATACGGTGCACGATACAGATTTTGCAATAATCACAATTCAGAGAGAGAAAGAGAGATAAAAATCAAAAATAAGTTTGAAGTTATTGTTATTTATAAAGATCATCTTGATAAATCTTCATCCCACCCTCTCGTCGTTTCGTCAATTTCGTCAAATTTGTTTTTAATTAACGTCATCGACTAGATTGCTATAAATTAATCCAAGATCCCGGGAAAATGAGCCAAAATGGCGGATATGTGTACGTTATTGCGCAACACTCGATCGAGTGTGCAACTATGCAAGGTATATATATATAGTACATATATCTCTCTGCGGAGAAACGTGGCTTCATCACTCGCAATTGATATTTCCCTCGAGCCACTTGGTGACGTGAGTAACCCATAGGTGCGTACGTGAATCGTTTCTTGAATGGGCTGTGGGTGGTTTCGATGAATCGAAAGATCGCTACGTTTGATCGTGACGAGTTTATCGAACGTTTACGGCGGCGCGCTTCAAATTTTCTTCTTCTAAAAAATTCTAGAAAAATGAAGGAAAGATATATATATATATATATAGTCCAAGACGAAACCTAATACCGATCGATCAAGATCGTGCTCGATTTTCTAACTTCCATAGATCTCGCGTAACGCACTCGTGACTCATGCGAGAAACTCTTTGCAAGAACATGCCTCTGCCGTTCTCTCTCTCTCTCTCTCTCTCTCTCTCCCTCTCTCTGTCTCCCTTGAAACCGATTCAGTCGAACCGACAGGAAGTGCGACATATCCAGGATCTCGACTAGGCGACACACTATATGGACACTGGAGCAATTAATCGAGACCCGTCGCCGATAGTCTTTGACTTAGGCTCGCCTTAGCACGTTTCACGCCACGCATCTCACACGGCGTTGCCGACGTGTCCTAGCGCGAGACGTCGACAAACCTTGATACGTTTCTTGCGGACCATTCTCGAGAGAGGAATAATCGAGAACGATCGGGTGAAATCGGACAGGCTCTCTACACCGTCCACTCCCGATACGTTCTTTCCGTCTCTCGCCG
>NW_006263358.1:1334304-1343464 GCF_000469605.1 Apis dorsata | reverse complement strand
CTCGAGGCGTGTCCAATCGACTGTCGGTGCGGCCGGCTTCCACGCCCGCGTAGAATCACGTAGACGCGGGAAGAGAGGAAAGGACAGGATGGAAGGAAAGGTAATCGCGTCAAATTGCATTTCACGCCTTCCACCCTTGCATCCTTTCCCTCTCGCGACTCTTCTCTCCGATCGCCTCTGCCAATAAAACAGGAATCGTTAATTGCGGGATGGGAGAGGAGAAAAACTGCGCGAGATCCGCGACAGATGATCCCCGAAAGAGGAGAAGGGAACGAAGGATCCGTGATCCTATTTGTCACGTCCCAGTTCTGTTATATATGTATATCCATATAACGCTCCACTGTAATCCCGTCAACGTGAAAATACCTCGCGTCCAACCACGCTCCATTTGCCTCGATTCGAACTATCACATCGTCGTTTCTTCTCCTTCTCTCTTTTCGTCGATTCTTTTCGCCGATTCCTTTTCTTCTTCTTCTTCTTCTTTCGTATTTTTAACGCGACGCCCCTTCATCGAAATCAACGGATCGTTATTTAAAAGAAAGAGGAAAGGAAGGCTTTTCCTTCCTTCTTTCCTCCATCTCCGTCTTCTCTCAACATTTTTATCCACACGTCGGCCGAGAACGATCGTTTGCGCAACCGATCGTTGGGGAAAATTCAAATCATTCCGCGCCTCTACTCCGTCATTATCCCACTTTTGGCTTGCTTATCTGGTGACGCAAGCGTTGGGACACACTCTCGCCCCGGATCGAAAATTATTTTAATCCTATCGTGTCGCGGCTTTATCGACGAATGTGAAATCCGCTTCGGGCGTTTCGTCCCGTTGACAGGGAGAGGGAGGAGGGGAAAAAATCGGTTGGTTGGAAACTAACTCGAGGCGTGGAATGTCTGGCCAGTATTTACTTTGGAGCAGCTCACTCCAGGTGGAACGATTTTGCCCGGGAAACAGATTGAAACTTCGGCCAACTAATAATGCCCGGGAAAACTTGAGAGAAAGAGAGAGAGAGAGAGATAGAGGTTTGACCACGGAGTTGTGGCAAGAATCGATGAAGTCGATAAATTGTCGGCGAAATTATAGATGGTAATAAAGTTTCCAAGTTGATATCGGATAGGTATTTCTTCTCGAGAAAAAAAAAAAAAAAAAAAAGGAGCGGACGTATTACGTGGTTTAAGAGCTTCAGGGAACGAGATTGGTTGGTAAAAAACGGGGACTCGTTCCATCTCGTGATTTCACGAGTGTTCCAAGATCCCGGGTACGGGGCTGCATATGCACTCGAGCACTCGCTGTTAGAACTAGGTGGAGTCTAGTTTGCACGAACGAGAAGGCCACTCTTGGTTGAAGAGGTTGTACGGAACGCACGAAGCCTCGTGGAAGATAACACCGAGGCCGATTTAATTAACGATAAGTAATTACGAGGCCAGTGTTGTTTAATTGTGAAGACCGGGCAACATTATTTTCGTATCGCGGCGCAAATTACACGTGTAGCTCTATTACGATTAGAATCGTGGTCTCGTTCCGGTTATTTTACGATCCTCATTAACCGTGGCGAGGAAAAAGGGGGGTAAAAATCGGTGAAATTGTTTTTTTTTATGGGGAAAAATGAACGGGCAATTGTTCGATAATTTATTATCAATCAAAATGCATAAAAATGTCGAATCGATTGGGTTTTTTATTTTAATCATTAAAAAAAAAGTGCTGCAACTTTTGAATCAATAATGTTCTCCTCAATTTCCCACGAGAAGTATAAATAAACGTATCCAATTACTTTCATAACGATTATTCAATTTTTTCTTTAATATCACGCGTCGACGTGTTTTCCTCGAATAGGAAAATTATATTTCGCAAAATCGATAAAGTAATCGTCCATGCATGTAATGATTTTATCCAAGGACGAGAACTGTTCGATTTTATGCATTCGACTTTATCGCGCAAACTTCAAACAACATAAGTAAACTCGAAGAAATAATTCTTCCTCCATTCGTTAGCGCGTCGCGTTAAAAATCGATCCGACGTGGAGACGCGGGACGAAATCGCTGCAAAGCGATCGCCGATCGATCGTTCACTTCGCACCGTCTCGCGAAAAGCAGCGAGATAAGCAAACCCACCCAAGTGATCGAGGAATCGTTTAAATGTAATAACACGCCGGCTTTGTACAGTCGTTATCCCCGTTGGTTGGAACAGCTGTTTCCACCGGTCACGAGCGTTTGCCAAGAACTCGAGGAGAGAACGTTCCACGTGGAAACTGGGGAAGTGGAGCGGCCGATCCAAGGAAGACAAGGGCCAACGACGAGACGAGAATCATAAAGCGTTTCTTTCTCCTCGTAGCCGTGAATAACGCGTCCCTTGAAGTGGCACTCGGCGAACTGAGCGAAATAAGCGCCGTCTCCGCTTGTCTTCCGCTCGAGAGATGGATTATACACAGAGCCGGGACGAAAGGTTCTAATTGCGAGAAACGCGGAAATCGATGAAGCGAACGAGAGCTCGCCTCGAAGGGACTCACGTTTTCACTTCGTTTTATCGAGATCACCAACCGCGCTCTAGGTGAAAAGAAATCGGGGCAAGAACTTCCATTGAATTTATTACGCCAGCCCCCCCCGTGTGCGCGTGTACAGAGTTGCACACACTCGATTTTCGTTCATTACGATTTACGGAACGTTGCATTGTTCCTGGCTTGCGAGCAAAAAGCGGAAATCTTGAAGCGCGCCGCCACGTTTTCTCTCGCCTCACCTTTCGAACAACCAAACTCTCGATTTAATTCATTTCATCGGCGAAATGGAGGCTATTAGCTCGAGGTTTTTGCCCCCGGTTTCAAATCCGTTGACGCAACATGGTAAATCATTCTCTTATCTAGAACGATCATCTTAACAAGCCGATTTTTTCTCTCTTTTTCTCGAGAGATGTTTCGACAAAGACAACATCGCTTCCTTCGAGTATTGTAATATTTTTTTATTCCGTGACTCGGAGGAAATTTTTTTCAGAACTCTATTAAGTAGAAAAAAAATTAAGCAAAAATTAATTACACCTAGCAAAGTAGGTAATTTCTCTTTTATCTTTCCGGGAACGAGTTCTCCGAATATGTTTGATATTTATTTATTTTTTATTTAACGCGCGCTGTTCCTTCCGAACACGGTATAGACCATCACGCTTCCTTTTCGGAAGCGGTCTCGAAGGGAGGCAGGGGTTGGTGTCAGAAAAATTACGAGCGTTTCTGAAACAAACGACTTATTGGCCGGCGAGCGGAGAACGCGGCTCGGCCTTTGTTCGAGCGTAGAACGGTGTCTGTGACCGCGTGGTATCGTCGTCAACTCGTCCATGGATAAATTCCAAGACGACGTGGAGGGCGTCTGTGGCGAAGGGCCGGCCAGAAGATTTATACGCAACCTTCCTTCCCATATGCGCGCGGTCCAAGTAGGATTATGATGTTTCCAAGTAACCAAACACACCCTACGCCTCTACGAAGTGACACGTGTGCACTTCGAGCCTTTTTTTCTTTATTGCGTGTTTTTATAGTCCCATTTATAGGGATATAGTCGAATGTTTCGAAGCTGTGGAACGCGAAAGAAGAAAAAGTGAAGTAAATTAATCGTGATGATTCGAATCATGAAACTAATTCGTTCCAAGATAGGTTGGGAATGCAGGGGAAGAGAAAAAACGCGACATCTTTTATTTGATGAACGTTATCGTGGAATTGAAATAAAATATTCACGCCAAAGTGAAGAATCTTAATCGAAATCTAAACAAATGGATCGACCTCTCGATACAGATATCGCTCTCGAGATTCCAAAATCAAATCTCCAAAACGTATCTCTTGCTCGATATCGCACGCATTTTTGTCATTAATATCAGAGATATACGATAACGTATAAATAGATCGATCCATCGAGAGAGAGAGAGAGCGCATATTCGAAAGGGTTGAAAATCTATCGTAGCTCGCATTCCAAACTCAACAGCTCGACGTTGTTACGCATACCTACGATATTTATGCCCCTCCTTCCTATCGAATTCCATTGTCGTCGAAACATAACTCGAAAGCATCAAACGATCTCTCCTTCGTTTCGCTTTCCACGGCTCGGTCCGCCGTGGAAGAATCAAAGTTTATGCGCCCGGCTCGTTTGATTCGCGACGCCCGATAAATTCCCATTTGCCTTTATCGAGGGCCGTAAAAAAATCGGCCGTAATAACATCGAATTTATATACTTGCACCAGTTTACCCTTTCACGATATTAGAAATAAAACGCGGCGCAGAGAGGCAGAAACGACGAACGCCGGATTATTTTCGAGATTTAGGACTCTCGCTTTCGCGCGCCGCCATTTTTCAATCGGTCGGCTTATTGGCCCTGTCCATTCCGCTCTTATGGATAACCAGAAAGCTTGGAAAGGTTGGTGGCTCCAGGGAGGGGAAATTTACAATTGGCCAAATAATCCAAAGACCCGTTTGTCATCGTTAGGTAAACCCAAAAGCGAGTGAATCCGATTCCACGCGGAATTACGACCGGCAAAATCGAGTAACAGTTTCGAAACGATCGGATCTTCCTCCCTGTCCACCGGCTATCGGTATAAACTTCGCTCGATTTGCTTCTTCGTCTTATTGTCGGAGACCATTATTAGTCGCTCGCGTCCACCGTGTTTTCTCCCTCGGTCTTGTCGCGGGTCGCGGTGTTATCCGTTATGTTATGGCACCGATAACCGATGATGAAATAAGTTTCGCGCGCTCGTAACATTTGTCACATCCCGGTCTTGCGTACTCGTTTGGATGATATTTCGTTTTTTACCTTTTCTTCCCTAAACTTTTGTAATCGAAGAAAATTTTGAAAAGAAACCGTATTAAGAACGGATTACACGAGTTTCTTTCTTCAAAAAGGTTACATTTTGGAAAATGGGAAAATAATTGTACGAGTAGAAGGGGTATTAAGATTGTACATTTCTTTGGATATTATATACGAATCTAAAATAGCAATTGATTTTTGCAGAATTATGGATACAAGTACCTATCCTCCACGAGTTTCTTTCTTCAAAGAGGTTACATTTTGGGAAAATGGGAAAATAATCGTACGAAAAGTAGGGATATTAAGAACGGATTATATATTTCTTTGGATACGATTCTAAAATAGCAGAATTATAGATACGAGTATCTATCCTCTATCAGTTTCTTTCTTCAAAGAGGTTACATTTTGGGAAAATGGGAAAATAATCGTACGAAAAATAGGGATATTAAGAACGGATTATATATTTCTTTGGATACGATTCTAAAATAGCAATTGATTTTTGCAGAATTATAGATACGAATCTATCCTCTATCAGTTTCTTTCTTCAAAGAGGTTACATTTTGGAAAATGGGAAAATAATTGTACGAGTAGAAGGGATATTAAGATTGTACATTTCTTTGGATATTATATACGATTCTAAAATAGTAATTGATTTTTGCAGAATTATGGATACGAGTATCTATTCTCCACGAGTTTTTTCAAAGAGATTATATTTTGGAAAATGGGAAAATAATCGTACGAGTAGAAGGAATATCAAGATTGTACATTTCTTTGGATCTTATAATTCTAAAATAGCAATTGATTTTCGCAGAATTATAAATACGAGTGTCTATCCTCCACGACGAAAATGGGAAAATAATCGTTGTAGGAGTACAAAAAAAGTTCCATTCCACGCGAAATTCTTGGGAATCATTTCTCTGAGAATATTTTTACGTATTCGATTCGGGAGTTTCTCACAGTCTCCGGCGTGACGGATGACGAACACATTGGCGCCGTGGCAGTCCGATCGTGGCGAAGAAAAAGCACGCGATTGCAGAGAAGTAAGCGAGGCGATGTCGAGTCTTATCTCGTCGTCGCGGCTGCGTGTTCCACTGACTTTGAACGATTGGCTGTTCCCTGTACGAGGCGGGAAGAAAGTCGATTAATTCGACCGTTCACGCTCCAAGCGTTTCTTCTCCTTTCAAACTCCCCCAAACTGCTGCGCTATCGAGACGCAGTCGCAACTTTTCCCGAGTTTTAGAATCCGAGAAATTCTTTTAAGAAATTACACATCGTACGATAAATTTCCTACTATTTATCTTAAATAATCAGAGTTTCTTCTCTCTGTACGCTATAAGACTGCTCATCGCGAAAAGTTCTGGACTGGAAATCGATATCCAAATTTCTCAGTTATAACAATTTCCAAGAGAATAGTCGGTGTTGTCTTCTTGGCTTCCCACGCAGCCAACGCTATCGCTAGAAATCGTCGGGACAGTTTCTCCGATGTTCACAGTTCTAAACCACGGTCCCATCAATTTTCCCGAAGAATTTCTCTCTCTCTCTCTCTCTCGTCTAATTTTTAAGGGATACGCCGCGTTGGTCCGAGGCACATGGTTCACGCGCGTGTATTCAATTGGCGGTCACTCCTACGCTAAAATCCGAGCGTGGAACCGGTTGGGCTGCACGAGGAAGCGCATACCGTCCCCCCTCCGTCGTTGCGCGTTTTACTCGAGATGCAGAATCGGCGGGGCGTCCGTGTTGCACGTGCAACGTAATCTCGCGCGGTGTGTCAAGTACACCGTTGCTTCTTTATCTCCGTGTATCTGGATCTTTCAACAAGATCTCTCTACCCTCTCGCCTAGGTAGATCCACCGTCCTCCACCGGCTGCTTGCGATTCGAGACCCGGTGTCAATAATATCTCTCCGGTTGCATCGTGGCCTCGGGGCAAAAATTCCTGCCCGCGTAAGAGAAGATTCTAATCGCGTTTCGAGAAGAGAAAAACGGGAAATGGGAAGAGAGAGGAGGAGAGAGAGAGAGAGAAAGAGAGAGAGAGGATGGTAGGAAGGAACGTTAACGGTGGTTGGATACGTGTACCTTCGTGACGAGAGAAATCGTTTCTATTTCGCGATTCTTCGGTACACACTGGTATCGAAGAGGAACGATGATCGATAGGGAGAAGTTGCGGAAGGTTTTATGCGGATATTGATCCCGAGATCGGAGGAGGATAAATGGTCGGTGAGGAGGTCGAATGGATTTCCCGTTTGATCCGACTTGCGTCTAGGATGTCGGATTATGTTAATTCGTCGCTTTAAATTTCGCCTCGACATCGACGTCTGCTTACTTTCGCGCTTCTTGGCGTGTTACTTTTCGACTTCGAGACCACATACGTCCAGTCCCGCTGATCTTTCGTTTTCTTCGCGCGTCGCCTTTGATACGTCCAAGTTGAAAAGAACAAGTTGGCGAGATTCTTTCAAACATTCATCGTATAATTTCTTATTCGAGATACCTTGCATTCAAACTATTGTCTATCTTCCTCCACGTCGTCGTTGTCAACGATGACTCAAGGAGAAAACTCGAGACTTTTTTTTCTCTAGTGCGAATTTTATCTCTTATCATCTATCCTCGAATTTTTTCGAGCAGAGGCGAAGTAGAATCCGCGTATCAGAATTTTCTATGCGAAATTTTTTCCTCTCCCTCTCTCATGCGAAATTTGCGCGTAGTAATAGCTAGTCTTTTCTACACCTCGAATTTTTTCCACGCGCAAATAAGTCAAATACGAAACGTTCGTACACGTGAAAAATCCGTGCACAGGATCTGGTTTCTGACGAAGAACTAAAACTCGGAAAAATCGCGAGCCGAGTGCATTTCGCGTGAATAAAATGCATCGAGAGGAGAGAAGAAATAAAATAAAAGAAAAAGAAAAAGAAGAAGAAAAAATGAGAGGGAGAGATGGTCCTGATCGGTGGTAATCCTTGGTGCCATTGCCGCTGTAAATCGTTGGCGGAAAGGGGAGCGGAAATCCACGGAGAGAGGGTACTTTGGAGGCGGTCGAGATCTCGATCTCGTGGAGAGGCAAGTTCGTAGGTGGACGCGCGAACGAGAGTCGAAAATTTATTCGAGCCGAATAAATTTCCATTTTCGAACGCGTTCGTTCGGTCAACGATCGCGTCGAAATTCTGTCGGTGAATTTCCTCGCGTGGCTTTGTGATCGTTCTTTGCAGACGAGATGTCTAAAACCGGTGTGGTTCCAGATTATTATTAACGATCGCAGACCGCCCTCGGAGAGACATCCGTGATTCTTGCAGCGTGACACGGAGGAGAACCGCGAGTTCTTCCTCTCGTAGGGGAAGAGCGCTCCCAGGACCCGTGTTTCATTAAATTACCACGCTGTTCAAACAGCACGGGTC
Source organism: Apis dorsata (assembly GCF_000469605.1). Classification (NCBI taxonomy): domain Eukaryota; kingdom Metazoa; phylum Arthropoda; class Insecta; order Hymenoptera; family Apidae; genus Apis; species Apis dorsata. The sequence goes on along the minus strand of NW_006263358.1, from coordinate 1,335,313 downwards.
TCGGGATCCGTTTCGACGCGATAATATTCACAAGCCAGGCTCGAATCTGACGCGAGGCATACACGTTTCTGCAGTTTGTTGGGGCTCGACGCTCTGAATACCGGGACGATAATTCATCCTTCCCTTCCTTCCTTCCTTCCTTCTTCTCGCAGCGTTTCCCGCTCTGTTACACGCGAGTTCCAAGAGAGGAGTAGCGGTGTAACGCGATCGTAGAGATGTTTTCGAGGAAGTACGTACGGTTGGATTCAATGCCACTGCCTGCACAGACACACACACACACATACATACACATATGCACATGGACGAGACGGAGGGTACAACAAGACTCTTCCTATGCACGGTCTATCATCCGCGCAAAGATGTTGTCATTGGAGGCATTAGCCTCGTTTATATTCTTCTTTTCTCTCTCCCCTCTTCTCCCCTCGTCGTCGTTTCTATCGCGTTGGACCACCCCGGTAAATCGTATTTCAACTCTCGATCGGCCGCTTCTTCTTCTTCCTCCTCCTCCGTCTCTCTCTCCCTTTCACCGCCTCTCTATGCATCCCGCGTTCACGATTCATCGATAGTGGCCCCCCTCCCCCTTGTAATGACTTCGCGTCGCGCTCGTTCTCCTTTTTCCGCGTCGATAAATTTGTATTTACGATCCGCGCTCCGTGATCCTCGGGTATTTGGAGCCGAGCTCCCTCGCCGCCTTCACGGCGCTTTGTTACGCGATCGATGCCACCCGATTTCCGCATTTCCGTCCTCTCTCTCTTCCTCCCTGTCTTCTTCTCTTTGAATCGCACCACTTGACAAGCCGAACGCGAATTTAATCGAGAGATTTTTTTCCTTTTATTTTCTCGGCCTTCCCTCTATGTAGATATTCTCTACATACACTCCGTTTGCATTCCACGCGTCGTTCGCATTCCCTTTTTAACGCTCTCCCGTTTGTTTACACCCTTGGACTGTTTGTTTCCATTCCCCTCATTCGAGATCCTTCCGAATACACGCATTCGGCGCGTGTTCCGCT
>NW_006263358.1:1326705-1334170 GCF_000469605.1 Apis dorsata | reverse complement strand
AGAGAGAGAGAGAGAGAGAGAGAGAGAGAGAGAGAGAGAGAGAGAGATTGCTCTCGGAATACCAACAATCCTCGTTCCACCAATCAAGTTCCACCGTCCATCCGAAAGCATCGATGCAGACGTCATTATCAACCCTCCGGATAAACGATTCTTGGCTCGTCTCTGACAGCCTCTCGCATCGTCTGCCGTGCAACGTGGAGAGCACCTATATACCCGTCGAGTAAAAACCGTGGCTTTGAGAGGATAGGCGGGCGGAAAGGCGGGCGGAAAGGGAGAAAGAAGAAGCGCGTGCGAAACGGGCGCGGAGGAAGAGAAAGGAAAGAAAAGAGAAAAGAAAAAGGTAAAAAAATACACGTGCACTCGGCCGTGATCGTCTCTCTCTCCTTTGTATCTACGCCCGGTTAATGCGAGCCGAAGTGTTCCGAGTCAAAGCGCAAACACAACCCGACAAAGCCGACTCTGTTCAACCGCTCGTCCTTCCTCCTCGGCCGAACTCCTTTCTCCTCTTCGCTTTTACACCAGAAACCGCTCTCTCTCTCTCTCTCGCTCGCTCTTTCCAGTCAAAGAGGATGAAGGGTATCGTCCCGAGAGCGGAACGCACTTGATTTCCACTCGACTCGATCCACGCCCAGAACTTTGAACCCGTTCGACTCGATCCGTCCAGGGAGAGAGAGAAAGAGAGAAAGAGGGAGAGATGCGCCTTCGAGTATGTGCCTCTCCTCTCCTCTCGTGTGCCAGTACCACGAGAGCGTCGAGTATAACCGCCGGTTAATTAACAATCGTGATGGAAATTGGGATAGATGTATCTCCACCTAGTTCCAAAATCCTTTACTTCGCTTTCCAACCCCTCGATTCGAATCGGTGGTGGTTTGAAACACTCGGTGGTAGGTCTCTCTGTTCGCAAGAGGGCGAAAATCGCCAACACTCGAAACGTACAATTACAATTTTCGCGCTTTTATGGTTCTCCACCCCGTCCACGGGGTTCAATTTCGGTTGACGGGAACGAGTTCGAGGCGAAGCGGAGTTTAAGTGGTCGAGGATCGTTGTAGGAGTTGCGGATGTCGTTTGGAGAGGTACGGTGGATGACACCTCGTATCAACAATCTTCGTTCTTTCGATTCCTTTTCCCCAAATTTCGCTCCTCCCCCTCCTTTCGAAATTTTCACGCTCTCCAATTTTTCTTATTTTTTCTCTTACCTTCGATTTCAAGAAGAATCTCGAAGCGAAAGTTTCTCCCTCGTGAATTTCCGTGCACGAAAACGGCGCAACGACGCGCAACCTATTAAAATTCCGAGTGGCCGTTCATCCTCGATATTCCCGACGAGATCCCGCCTCACCTCCGCGGATCGAATAAAATTCCAGCCTCGTTCTGTCGCTGGTGTAATCGTTTCGGCGTTTACACCACGGGACGGGGAATTAATATTGCGTTTCGATCGCGGGAATAAAATACGGACGGCGGGTCAACACCGACCTCGACCTCAGAGTACTACTACCACTACCACCACCTTGTTTTCGAGGAGAAAGGTGGACGAGTGGAAAGATTGACTGACTGACCGCCTACGGACGTATCAAAGATCATCGGGGCTTGGATGGATTTTCACCGGGATTAAAGATCAATTAATCGTGCGTGATCGATGGCCACCGTTGTTCCGTTCAAAGGTCACTCTCGCTAACGAATCCGACAATTAGTTTACGTGTTTAATCCTTGAGGGGGGGAAGAGGAGGCAACCGAATTAAGTTGCCGCGAAATCGTGCATCGAATGGTATTTATTGTTTTTATCGGGCAAGATCGGTATTTACGATAAATCATCGTTACAAGAAGAGATTAAGACTCGCGACATGATCCCGGTGGAACATCAATTATTATAAAAGCGAGACAGAGAGGGAGATACTTGATTTTTGTGAGAGATCGATTAAACCGGATAACGAAGGGAATTATTCAACCGGCTGGGTAATTTCCATGTTAATCGATCGTGTTTCGTTATTTAATAGACTGGTGATTATCCGCGGTCCCTCAGCTCTTTAATTACCAGTCAAACTACAATTAATAACCAATTATTAGCTGGATATTGAAATTGAGTAATAAAATGTACGGAAGACAGTGCGCGCTTACAAGAGAGGTTGGTAATTTATACCGAATAATTCACGATCCGTGGATGAGATTTTTAATTACCTAATGGACGAACGATTTCGACGAGAGACTGCGTACAGCCATCCATCCTACAGAATGATATTACGAATACGCGATTCGTAGTTTCGTAAAAAAAAAGAAAGAAAGAAAAGAGGATGGGACAGGAAGAATGGAAGCTGCTGCGTGACCACTGTTCACGATCACGGTATGAAAACAGCTTTTGCATACGGCGACCAAATAAAGGAAGGCGGTTCTTCCGCCTGTGCGGATTGGCGAACGTGGTATTTGAGCCGAGTGGCGATAATTCAACCGGTGACTCGCGTGCCCGATAACACCGATAATTACGAAATATTACGGCCTCTTAATGGGCCGCTACTTTACAACCCGTGATTCCAAAGCTGTAGCAAATTTTTTTTCCGGCCGATAAAGCTAACGTTGAACCGCGTTTCATGGAGAACATTCGATTTTGATTTTGACCGAGTATTGCAAAAGGGTGGTATCGTGTTCGAGAAAGAGTCGAGTTGTTTCGGAACGTTGGATGGATGAAAGGGTAGAGAGAAGAAGAAGAAGAGGAAAATATGGGGTCGCGCGTGGAATGTTGGAAGGCCGATGTCGCGTGCGGTTCGGTATTGGGTTAATTGCGACGAAACCAACGACGCAGAAATATTCCTTAGAATTCATCGTTCCCTGGAAATCGATGGAATTCCGTCCGTTTCTGTTTTGCCACTCGTACGTTAAATTCGAGTTTTACGAAGCTAGTCGAAACGATTTAATTCGCTCTCGGCTTCAGAACTGGTCTGAATTCTTTACGCAGAAAAAATGAGGAGAGGGAACGAGAAGAATGAAACCAGTATATCGATAAAAATGAATTTTAATCAATTTATAATAGCTTTCGGAATGGAATAGTTGTGTAAGGAAAAAAAAAGTATCACCAAAGTAGCTAATCAAGGTGATCAACTTTGTCTCGGAAAAAAGAAGAAAAAGAGAGCAGATATTAATCTCTGTAACGGTGTTCGTGTTCCTTAGATACCTTCTTGCACGAGATAATAATAATTTTTCAAAGATAACGTTCAGGGCGTAAGTCATCGGATTTTTCGAAACGCAATTCGACTCGGTTGTCCGACCATGTCGCTCTTATTCCCCTTGCATCCTTAATCCGCGCGTAAAGGGTTCGATTTAACCCGATATTAGTCTCTCCTCGATGATTAATTCGCTCGATTAATTACGATCGATTAAGAGATCGAATGTAAACGTAGGAGCCATTTTCAACGATCGAACGAAACGAGCAATAAAAATCGTTGAGTGAAAATGCGCGAGTCGTTGTTCCCTTATCAGCAGGGACGATCGAATTCTCGGGAGAGCCGATTGAATCGTCCCGCCCCTCGATCGTGAAGGGGAATCGTGAATCAGTTGTCCCTCGACAAGCGGGACGTGGCGGTACGCAAAATTTGGCTCGGCTCCACGGATCGGTTTTCCTCGAATCGATCGATCGATCGACGAAGCGGAGTGAAAGCTCGACGAGGGGTTATCCGCTGGCCAGGGAAGAGGCGGGCGTTTGCGTGCTCGTAATCGGAACCCGCGCACGCTCGGATCTCGAACGCTCGAGGCGATTCGTTTCGCGCATACAAGTTTGCGGGCCGTCCGCGATGATGCGGCGCGGCGGATCCGCTTATGGAGACGGGAGACGAAACAATTACACTCGATCAAAGTGGTCTAGAAAGCCGGTGAAACTTCTTCTTCCTCCCGTTTTCTCGTTTTCCTCCCGCCGTCTCTTCGCCGCGCGTTCGCTCGAGAAATGCCACTTGACTCGTGAATAATAATTTCGAGTGGAAGAAGAAAGTTTTTGTGCGAGAGGCTGAAGGGAACGGTTGAACAAGCGCTTCATTTAGACCGTCTAGACCTTATTGAAACTAACCAGTGAAGAGGTACTTATCCGCTAATTAAATTCGGTGAAAAAATGCAGGAAAAAAAAGAAAGGAGAAAAGAAGGAGAGAGAAGCATGGGAGCGAGATGGAGGGACACACTCGTCGCTCCTCGTTGTAATAACGAACGGTTGAAAGGAAAAGATTATTCGATTAATTCGATTAATTTCAATCTTTCCTCCCGATTGATTTCAGAGCGAGTTCGAGCCACAATGTCACGTGTTCCGGACGAAGCAGTTGCGCAAGCCGCGTCCGTGCCATTTGTGCCATCAGGCGGTGATCAAACAGGCATCGTGCTGCAGAGGTGAGTCGATAAGTTCATTCCCTACGTGGTAAGTTCGTGCTCCGTTGGCCTGAAAGGATTCGGTCGGTAGCTCTGTCACATCCGTGCACGGTAAAAAAGGTGTGGAAGAACCCCTTGCGGTAAAAATTGCGGAGGGAAATTTGAACGTTGATCGATTCGAGACGAGTATAAGAATAATAGATATCCGCCACGCGACGTTGTTCCAAATATTCTTCTTTTTCATCACGAATATCTCTCTTATTCGTTCCATTTCTTATACGATAAATACGTATTTCTTTATTTCTGAAATTATATCTTTCTCTATCTTTTTATTCTCCATTCTCCAGACTCTTTCGAAACTTTTAAATGTTAATTTTCGTTTTCACTATAATAGATCGTAGATCGCAATCACAATGTCGCACGTGTTATTTAAGATTTTTGTCTCGTTTTCAGTGTGCAAGTACATCTGCCACAAAACCTGCGAGGACAAGGTGAGTAAACATACATACGCAACACCAAACCTGACAAGATTTCAACCCGAACGAGGGGCAATTGGACGGTCCCCGGTGCATCGTTTCTCGCGAATTAGTCATACGCGATCAGGCAGCGTCTTCTCGGAAACTTTGCGACAGAGTGGATACCTGGAGAGCCCTTTGCACGTACACGAAGAGACTCTCCTGCCACGGTGCACGATTCTCCATCGTACTTCCTGGTGCTCGAACAAATCTCCCGTGCCTCCCCGCCCCCAACCCAACAACGTCCAACAAAACGTTCTTCTCGAACGAAGCTCTCCAACGAGCTCGAGCCCTCCGTCTATCAATAGCTATTTTTTTTTTTCAAAACCACGCGCGTCGCACAGCTCGTACGAAACCGGAAGCGATCAGAACGACGCCGTGAACGGAACAGATGCCCACTTAACGGATGCATCTTAATTCGAGCACCGTCGATCGATCGGAGGGCCCCTCGATCGATGAGATTTCTCGACTTCCTCGAAGCCCTCGTCTAGAGTCATGCGCGAGAATCGTGGCAGAACCGATTCTACCTGTGTGAAACGGACACGGTGTGGGTTCAGTCACCGGGCAGGGGGGCACGAGCCTTACCTTACTTACCTTACCTTCTTCGTATCTTGAAGTGCTCCTGTGTCACACTCGCTTGAACACACACGCGTCGAGGAACGCGGGATGGTAGGTTGGCCGTACACACACACACACATACACACGTACAGTTAAACGTACGCGGTCAGAAGAGGAACGGAAAGAACGGATGAACGGTGGGCAGCAGGCTGAGACGAGGCAGAGGAGAGCACGATTTCCTTCTGGAAAGTGGCGAGACGACGTTTGTTACGAGGCTTTTTCGCGGCGCAAAACGTTTCGTCGGCTCCGATCCCTTTGATACCTACGTATCTATTTCGACGAGACGGAGAGCTTCCATTACCGGTCGGCAATGGAATCGGTCCGGTTTGGGTGGGAAGGGAGAGAGGACTCGGAGGATCGGTGAAAGCGGAGGAAAGTTAACGTCTTCGTACGACGTTAACGTTTAACGCGCGATACATCGAGTGTTGGTCCCTCGCGCTTCGACTTTCGCCGAAAGCTTGTCACCCGGCCAATTAGGGGGGATCGGGACTGGTATGACATTTCGACCGTCGACATTTCGAGAGAGGAAGGTATTGAGGAGGGGGAAGGGTATTAAGTTTAATTAGCAGGATCGTTGGGGGACGGATTATTGGGACGATCGGCAACGCGGAAACCCAGCCTGTACTCGATTATCCAGTTGCGGATCGAGATAAAAAAGATTACAATTCCGGTCTAATTGGCGATTCGAGAGCTATTTCCACCGATATTAACGACTGTGACCATAAACGCTTAAACGATGGTAGATCCACGAACGGATACGAACGGAGGACGCCCTACCGGTTTATCGAATCGTCGATCGTCTTTTCCCGTGTTCCGCGATCGCAAGGGCCATCGAGAATTTTTAGGATTGTTAAATGTTTAGAGGCACGCTTATTCCCTTCTTTGAAGAAAGGTCTGAAAAGACAAGCGGTCTTCGCGCTCCTCGGAAGAATTGCGCGTTTCCTCTGAAAACGTTTTGAAATTCGAGGCTAGTCACGGCGTGTTACTTCACAGCGTGTTGTCACGTGGCCGCGTCATCTAGAAATTCTGTTCGCGGTATCGTGGAACATCAGCCTTCTTCTTATGACGGCATGATGTAATTTGTCGGGTTCTCGCGCTACCGAGAAACGCTCGTTTTTCTTTCATTCTTGAAACTGCTCGAAACAAACGTTGAAGCGAAATGTTCTTTGTTTTTTTCGAAACCTATCTCTCTCTCTCTCTCTCTCTCGTTCATATTTATTAACCCATCGGATATAAAAGCGCATGTTTGCGGAATACAATTATTTTTGAAGGCACAAGTAAGCAAGCAATCGTCCACGGTTTCCATGTAACGTTGCGACGCTACCGTATGTTCGACCAAGCCATACATCACGCCACCTATCTCGCAAGATACGCGTTGGTATGTGCTAGTAGAAGGTATTGATATCATCGTTTAGCCGGTAACGCTTTCCTCCTGGAATTCTCTTAGCCCTAGAGGGGGGAGAAGTTGAGAACCGCTAACGAACGAGCTAACGAACGACATCGTTCGTCGAATATGGAAAGGCCAGATGTTTCCTTGACATCGAAGGTCGCCTCCTCCTCTCTCTCTCTCTCTCTCTCATCCTCTTTCGCTCGTTAAATTCGCCGAAACTCGGACCCGTCCGAGTTATTTCACTCTATGAACTATCGCGAAACTTTCAAACACTATTAATCTCCCAAACATCGAAGCCTCTCCTCCCAATTCCTCCATCGGAGGATTGGAAAAGTTGTACCGGGTTTCTCGTTGTACCCGTTTATTTATGGCCGATCTCGATTGGCGCGCGTGAAAGAAGGATCAGTGTCAAGGATCGGTGAACAAAGTTTCGATCGTTGAACGTCCTTGCTTCGTGACGAGCGCTCGATCATCCTTGCGGCGAGGTTGGTAGCAAGCAGAAGAAAAAGAGGGAGGGGCACACAAGCGGCCCTTTTAGCGGATCGAGCTTCCTTCGAGCGGACACCGGTACGTAGTTTACTCGCAACGAGTCGCGGGGTGCATCGAC
>NW_006263358.1:1318340-1326648 GCF_000469605.1 Apis dorsata | reverse complement strand
CCGTTGCGAACCGTGGCCACGTCTCGTCCTCGCCAAGTACGAAACCCGTGGCTACCATACCTGGTGGTGGCACGGTGTGTACCACCACCTCGGCCTTCCAAGATTGTAAACAGCCGAGCAAGAACCGGGGAAACCAGACGGTGGCTAACGTTTGGTCGCGCTTCTCTCTCTCTCTCTCTTCCTTCCATCTCTCCCTTCCCCTTCTCCTCCTCTTCTGCGCTTCTTCTTCCTTCTTCGAGGATCGTCGAGATGCGCCCAGGTGCGAGCGTCGATATTAAGCCGGTCGGCGTTCCTCCGCGTCCGAGCGCGAGATCGCCGCAACTCGAAGAGGAAGAGCTCGAGGAGGAGGGAGGATAAGTTTCTCTCTGTTATGAGAGAGTGGTGAAAATTCAGGGAGGAAGAGGTAGAAAGAGAAGCAGGAGTTTTCGAAGGGAGAAACGGGGTCCAAAGGTGTCCAAAGGATTACCGATGCGCCATTGTTCCCGTGGACAGGAGGGTTGGGGAGGTCGTGCACGCCTCTCTGATGCATCGCCTCTTATTTCCTCTCCTTTCTCTTTATTTCTCGGCCGTGACACACACCACGGCCGTGTTGATGCATCATCAGCAGCAGCTCGGATATGATCCGGCTTGATACCCTTGTTCGTGACGAATGAAGGATCGTTGTTGATTCAAGAAAACGGAGATAAGGGATTGGATAAGGAGAGGTGCTCGATTGTGAGCCGCGTACGCGCGAGGCAAGCGTTGAGGAAAATTGGAATTTGAGATGTTGTCGGCCAGACGGTACAGAGATTCGAGGCGGAAACTTAAATTAGAGTTGAATCGCGTTAAATTTCAATCTCGTTCACCTCGAGTCGAGGAGAGAGAGCTCGAAACAATCGCGAGACAACGCGTTGATCGTTGTCTCCCTTTTGCAACCACGTATCGCGCCTGTTTTTGAATAGAAAACGCGTCTGACGTCCCGACTGACGTCTTATTCTAGAAGTGATTCCTCCTTAAAGCGAGATGTAGAAAGTTATACGTAGAAAAAAACAATAAAACCTCCTCTTTCTCCTCTCATCCATCTCTCCTCCATCTCATACGAAGACACCGTGTCGATGTTACATTATATTTCAATTACGAATAACGAAATTACAATCGAACTGTTTCGAAATTGGAACGCGATAAATTAATAGAATCTCGACAAACTCTCAACCAAGAAATTACACGATTAAAAACGCGAAATTGGCACCAAGTTTCTTCGGCCGAAGAAAAGAAACTCAACAATTCAAACTACAAAACTTCAACTTGAACCTTACTATCGTTACTCTCTTCAAGTTTCTCGCCTAGGAATCGGATTAAAATTAAAATCAAAATTATCGACTCGTATCCCGATCCGGTCGTGTTCCAATTCAAGTTTTCGTGGCCATCGTTCCTTCCTTCTCCGCTCACATTTTCGCAGTGTAATCCAAATTTTCGTGACATCCTTCTCCTCTCACATTTTCGCAGAGTAATCGGCTCGCACACGTTTCGGAATCGCGGAAGGAAAATCGATGCGATCGCGTGCGAGGGCTGTAACGGGATTCGAAGCGGGGTCGGGGCTATTGATCGGACGAGGAGGTAAAGTTGATCGAGGAGGAGGAGGAGGAGGAGGAGGATCGAGACACGCGGTAAGACGAGATGGATGAATGTGTGACGAACGGAGGGGGAGGGGGAAAGAAGAAGAAGAGGAAGAAGGAATAAAAAAAGCACGTCTCGCGACATTGGCAACGGCGGTCAACCGACAACCGCGTTTTAATGACTAATAACCTCTCCGTGATTGAGCGGCGTGTCGCGAAAGTAGGCGGAATTTACGGGGACACGATCCTCCCCCTTCCCTCCGCCCCCTCCCCGTATTCTTGTGCCATTGATTTATTGCCATTATGCAAGGAATTATCCCTTAGCCAAGCGTTCCTCCTCGGATCGGACGTGGAACACGCTAAGGTCCCATTCCAACGTTGGGTCGTTGACTCTCCTCGCATCGATGTTTTCCTTCCGAGATTGCCTCCCTTCCCGTTTTTATGCTAATCACACATTGTTCCTTACCTTCCCTTTCCGTCTTGGAAAATGTGAAATATTTCCAGAAATTCATTTGGGACAGGAAATATACGATTGAAATTGATGTTCGAACGATTTTGAACGAATGAAGAGGTATATTAACGGAGGTATATCGATGTGTAATCATTCCTGTATAAAATTTAAATTCACGGATAATTGTTATTTTGGAGAAAAAGGACGAAGAGATCGATGATATGTTATATTTCTCGTAATAACTTGATAATTTCAACGCCTGCCCTGCAGAATGATAAAAGTTACACACATTATTGTCAAGTGAGTTACGATCTTGGAATTTACGCGCGTTTTCGATGTAAAAATCCGAATTAACAAGCAGCTTCCTCGAAAATTCAATTTTTTCCTTCTTCCTCTCTACGTGTATGCGTCTACGTGCGTGCGTGTGTCGATCGCGTTACGCGACGTCGAAGTGTGAATTATTTCGCGGCGGTAACGAACGGCCGATAAATAAGGCCGGCCTCTGTCTATACATTAACGATATAAATATATTCGCGACGGTGTTGGGCTGCGATAAATCAGCGAGTGCTCGTATATAATTCTTAACGTCTTCGGCGTAACAGCGGGTTGTTAAGATTCGACCACAAATTTTCTTCCCGGTCTCCGCGTATTTGGTGGGGTGTCTACCTGCGGCGATAGCGATGGGCTCCGTGCACGCGCGATGCGGACCTCTCCAGTCCGCGAACAGCGCTCCAACGCGAAGGACGTGGGAAAGATCGATTCGCCGTCGGTGTTCTCGATCCATCCATGCATTCCTGTATCCATCGATCTTTCCATCCGCCCGCGATTCCTATCGAATCAACCATATCCTCCTCCTCCTCCTCGATCTCTCTTCGTTCGATGAAAGTTCGTTGGTGGTAATCGTCTTACTAGAAACAGAAGGAAGAGAGGAAGAACTCGTGTCGCGAGGAACGTGAGTCGAGGGATTATCGCGCGGACACGAATGGAGTGACAAAAATCCGTTCGCGAACCGAATGAAGTGAAGTGAAGTGACCGTGTCGCGGAAAATATTTCTCACGATCCTCTGTTTTTTCATGTTTTTCACGAAGGAAGGAAGGCGAAGGAAGGTGAAGGAAGGTGTTGTGCGTGGCCTCGTCTCGAGGAGACGATTTCGGTATTGATTTAGACGCGGGGAGGGGGGAATAATCGGATATCCGATCGATCTATCGATAATAAAAATTCGCGCGTGGACGAGCGAAAGAAGGAGGACGAAAGAGGAGGAGGTGGTGGTGGTGGTGGTGGGTCGTCGAACCCAGCGTGGACACTGAGACGAAATTAGTCGCGGCTTCGATCCACCCGTGACCTTGACCGGTGTTGACCAGCCTAACGAAAATCGAGAGTGGTCCGTCAGGTATCGAATAATCGTTCGTACGTTCTCCTCGCTCGAATCTGAGAGGAATCGCGACACGCCACGACTTCTTCTTCGAAGCGAGGAGAGAACGAGAGAGAGAGACACACGGAGGAGAGGATATTTGGACGAGATGCGCCATTTTCGAGAACCGATGCGAGAAGGTGAACGATCCTTGGAGCGTTTCGCCGCAGACCGGTAATGGGATACCAGAGGTGACGGCAAGATGAACGGTCACGGTTCCACCAATAAGGTACTTGCGCCACGTCCAACGTTTTCTTTTCCCTGCACTTTTTCTTTTTTCTTTTCTTTTCTTTTCTTTTTCCCCTCCGTTTCTTGCCCGTGTCGCCCGCGCGCACGCGGTTTCTTCTTCTTGTTGCGTTCTAAATTCGCCGCGCAGCGAGTTTAGGGCTCGTGCACACCGGGACCGATCCAATGGCGGAGATATCGAAGGGGTGATACTCGAGATACGCGTTGATAAATTCTTGAGAGCGAGGAGAACGGATAGAAATTAAAAATTATCGGCAGTGAATCAGTTTCGCTTGGGTGGCGATATCGATCTCGGGTTCCGCGTTTAATTTCGCGGCCAAGGTATACTTTTGAGATGTACTCGATCGAGAAAGGTGGAGGAGAAACGGTGGAGAGGCAGGGTCGTTTTTTTTATTGCGTTCGGTGTGCACGAGCCCTTATATTTAGCTATGGCAAAGGCGAAGGAATTCTCGACGCCACGATGGTGTCCGCGCCTTCCACTCGCCAACGATATTCTATATCGTTTAAATCGAGCTTATCGCCAATAATTTCATTGAACAAACGATGTAATCTGATATTAATTGGATTATTTTTAATCCGTGACTAAGACTGGGAAACTGACCGCTACTTTATCGATTTCGTGTTTATCGAAGGCTTCTGTGCGACGTGGAATCGCTCGCTTCAACGATTCAATACGCAACAGCTCGCAATTGTTGGATAAATTCTGGGTGAATGAGAGAAAAGACGGAAGGAGAGAGGCAAGACTCGATAAGGCTCGTTGATTAGATAAGAAGCACGGTGACAGGTATGGCACCGTTTGCGCGTGTAAAAACACGCGTGTTACTTCCCTTCACCCGTTCCTCAAACCTTTCCAATTCGTAATTCGTAGTTCTCTTTTTTAAATCTAATCGATTTACCCATCTACCAACTCTGGATCCATCCATCTCTGGATCCGCGATCTTTCGCCGTAATTACGAAAAAATAAACTCCCGCTAATAGGAAGGATTGCGTTATTCGAGCAGCGATTGTCGGTAAATAACGCTGATAAATCCGTATCTATGTCAGACAATTTTAATTATCGAGGAGAGATAGCGAGGGAACGAGTCGAGGCGAGTGGTGTCGTGTTGGAGCGATAGCGCGCAACGTTACGTACGATGCTCGTTCGAAATTTCGATAGTCGATATATCGGGATGGCCTCTCCGTCTCTCCTCCATGCGTCCAGATTGATCGAACGGCTCGAATGGCAAACCTTTCTCTCTCTCTCTCTCTCTCTCTCTGTATACCTGGCTATGCGCCAATCCTCGAGTGAAAAGCATTCGAGGGACTCCTTTTTTTTTCGCACGCAAAAACCGAAAGGCAAAGTTTCCCTTTTTTTCCCCTCCACCCGGTGTGTGCATTGTCCCGTGGCTCGCGAGTGGAGTACATCGATAATCGTGCTTCCTGCGCAGGCACCGGATATCTGTGTCGTCACGTTTTTAGCATACCTCCTATCGCTTGTTTGCTCTTCGAAGCGAAGTCAAATTGACTGGGCTCGAGGAACGAGTTCCTTTTGTCGTCGGGGACGAGTTGGAATGACGGATATTGATTCTGGTTCGGGGGGAGGAAGGGGAGAGAGAGAGAGAGAGGGAGAAAAAGTGGCTGAAAATGGGAATTTCGAAAGATGGCTTTTCGAATGGTGGCTTTTCGAATTTCGCGTGACGAAAGACAGAGAAGAGAGCAACGAGGATACGAGAATCGTGGAACCAAGCGTGCGTGTACGATCTTTTTTAATTTCGTAACAGGGAGTGTTAATCTCTCGATCGCCGATCGATCGATCGCGCTAATACGTCGAGCCTTGGCCGACAACGAACGAAATGCTCCCTTCTTTCCGTCCAGATAACCATCGTTCTGATTTCGATTTAAGGAGAAAACGCGAAAAGAGGACTCAATCAAGGACTAAAAAACGGTTGAAATTCGCAAACACAGCCGAAACGAGTCCTTCCGAGAATCGCGTTTGGCTTTTAAGGTCGCGCATAATGCGTCTTTTCCCTGAAATTCCTCTCAACTCTTTCTCTCCTCCCCTTCCTGCTGTGTGTGTGTACTTTGCAACGGGACGTTTCGCGCTATGTACGGCAATCTGTCCGGGCCACTTGAGCACACCTAGTCGAAAGTGTGCACACAGGCCCGATGAAATATTCATGAAATTTCGCGGAAAGTACGGGATACGATGTACTTATTAATAGTGACGAGCAGTCGGCGAATTAGCGTCGGGAATGAATCGTGCCTCCTTCGTTTCATATTCGTTTGTTACGTGTATATTTATCGTCGTTAGATCCGATGGGAACGCGTGGTAATTTAGTTTGATCGGGAACCTTTATGATTTTAACATTAGAAATATCGTTAAACTTTTGCTCGTTCCTTAACAAAAAATCGAATCTATTCGAAGATTTATGATTATCAAAGGAAATAAGATGAAAATATCGATTTGGAGCGATTTTATATTTTCCATCGTGGAAAAATCACTCGTTCATCCGCATCATATATTATAAAATTGTTAAATTGAATAATTGTCGTAAAAATTTTCAAAATTCGTCTGCACGGATCTTAAACTTTTCCTTTAAAAAAATCGGATTTATTCCAAAGTCTACGATTATCAAGAAGAAAATAAGACTTGGAGCGATTTTATATTTTCCATCGTGGAAAAATCACTCGTTCAAAATCCGCGTTACAAAATTATTAAATTGGATAATAATTATCGTGAAAATTATCGTGAAAAATTCGTCTGCACGGATTTTAAACTTTTGCTCGTTCCATAAAAAAAAAATCGGATCTATTCCAAGGTCTACGATTGTCAAGAAAAAACTAAGATGGAAATATCGACTTGGAGCGATTTTATATTTTCTATCGTGGAAAAATCTCTCGTTCAAAATCCTGCTAAAAACTGCTAAATTGCACAAGAATTATCGTGAAAATTGTCGTGGAAAAATTCATCCGCACAGATTTTATATCCGAGGACGAACGATGCCGGGGATAGAAAAACGTTTAAAGAAACCATTTCCATTTCGAATACAGCATTCAACGTCACCGCCATTCTTCGTATCCAATTCCTCCACGAGAGTTTCGTCGATAGAAGAAACAAGAAGGCCCAATGAGATACCTTCGCAAACTTCTCCGTCCGAGTTGGAAAGACGAGAAACTTGTCGAGAAACTGACTCGAAACACCGCCAGGATTCGCGGATGCATTATAGAGTTTAAGAAAGTTGCCGGCTGTGGCCCGACTCTCGAGACGTTCCTTATTGCCCGAAAAACGCTACGACAATCCCTACGCGTCTTTGGCAAAACAACGTTACGAATTCCTCCTCCCTTACCCTTCGATATTAAACTTCTCCATCCCCCTTCTTCGCCGCGCGAAATTTCAATACTACGTAATAGAATCCTCCATCGTCGACGAACGATGACGCAATCGTGACGCAATTTGAGAGGAGGGGCGGAAAAACTCGTCAACTCGGAGCTTAACATTTTACGATTCTCCCCTATGCTCTTGGAGAGGGCATGAAATTCGCATCGTCCTCCCTCTCGAGCGATCGTTCCAACCGGTGGCACGAGACTTCCGCTTGCGACGATCTTTGCAACGATGACGCAACGGTGAAAAGAACGAGGGTGGATCTCTGGTCTCGGTTTTTTGTCCGGTTAACCTCGGATTACCGGCCATAACGTTTTACGAGCCCGACTCGAGGGGAATCGTCGTAAGGAGCTCGTAAACGACTTGCATAAAATTGATTCGCCGCGGTCGGCATCGGCCGACACTATTCGCTCGTCCATTCTCGAAAACAGGGGATCCACGATTCCCGAATCGATCGTGGAAATAAATTCCGGATAAATTTCTCGTGGTGGGAAGGGGATCGGCGCCGATTATGCGCCGATTTCTCGCCTCGCCTCGCCTCAAACGTCGTGTCCCCGCCGGTTGGTCCAGCCCTGTTATCGAGAGGTTCGGGAATCGGCCGATTCGACAGCGGTGCCCGAGGTAGTCGCCGATTTAGATAACGATATCGGTTTAATTGCGGATCCGTTTAAAAATCCGGGGGAAAATTTACGAGACGAAATTTATTAGGCGACGAGTCTCGCGAACGAGACCATTGGCAAAGGCAATTCTAATTCCTTGGGATGAAAATGCTCGATAAGATAAGCGGGTGATTCGCGTTTCGTCGTCTCGAGGATCGTTTACGGTGTAAACAGCCGAGTTTTATCTGCTTGTGAATTTTTCGCGAGATGTTGTTCTTATATAAAAAAGATTCGCGATGCTCGTTTTCGATGTTATTCCCACTTGTTGGCTATGAAGAATTTTAATAAACACCGCCTTCTTCACGCTTAAAAATTTCTCCACGCGTTATCATAACCTTTCATTTTAATTAATTTGTTAAAAAAAAACACACGATTATCATTGTGAAAATTACTCGGCGATAATGTCTAAAGAAATTGCAGAAAAATAAGGGAAACAATAAAATAAAATGGGAACGTGAAATACATGGGAAAAGGGCATCGCGCGAATTCAATTTTTCCCAAATTTCCAAGCTCTCCTGGAAAGGCAGCCCCGTTCTCCTTACTCCTGTTTTAATTTACTGAATCGACTACAAGCGCGGTCAACGG
>NW_006263358.1:1312935-1318209 GCF_000469605.1 Apis dorsata | reverse complement strand
AGAGAGAGAGAGAGAGAGAGAGAGAGAGAGAGAGAGAGAGAGGTCGAACGTATCGGTTGTTGCCTCGGTGGACGCGAATCCGTGGCATTCCGGTAGTTTCACGGGGGACAGAAAAGCCGTGTACGTGGGCGTGACGACCGCGCGAATCGGTGTCTCGCCGTGAAACGGATCTCCTTTTGTCGAGAGCCACGCGTGCGTAAGTGCAACGCGTATCGAGGCGCGTGCAACGCCCGAACCCGGTGCGATAAATCGATATTGCACGCTTCACGCTACACGCGGATCACTGGATCCGAGTAACGGAGCTTCGTGTGGACGGATCTGTAGACGATGATGAAATTTCCGTCTCGCGAAATCTTTCAGAGATTCGATCCCCCCAGATTTAGAGATTGAAAATTTCGAAAAGGAGATCGTTCGATATCTCTCTGTTAAAAGAAAATTGCAAAATTTGTATATTTAGCGTTCTATATAATACCTGTATAGATATGGAACCGTGTTAAGGTTTTTTCGCGTAATGAAAGTAGATTAGAGTTAGATTGATCGGTTATTTTCGGTGTGGAAGGAAAATTTTCGTTACGAATCGTGATGATACTCGGCCAAGCAAAAGGGTTAATGAGTGGGCAAAGATCGGGTACGAAGTCCACGCGAGGTTTCTGTCTGCTCTTCTACCTGAGAAATGTAGCCCAGACCGGCGAGCAAACACGTGTTCACGCGGCGATCGCGTGAATCGTGGAATCCGAAAAGGAATCCTTTGAAAGGTTGGGCAAAAGGGTTCACACGCACATGGGTTTGTGGGTTAGACGCGGAGGAATCATTCGGGCGGAGGAACGAAGCGCTAATGAATATTGATTCTCTGCTCGGCTTCGTTCTGGCCGAGCAGATGCATTAGCGTCATTAACACCTCTCGACGACGAAACAAAGAGGTAAAGAGCTAAAAAGATGAAATCTGAAGAATATCAGAGATCGGTCTCGAAAAATACACAAACAATCATTCTCGGGTATAGAGTTTACTTAAAAAAAAAATTTTCTTCCGAGAATCGATGCAAGATATCGAAAGCCGATCCTCCGTGTCGAATCGTCGTATCCTTTCTATGTTATCGGTGAATAAATAAACGTGTGCACCTTGATCGAAAGCAATGGCGTGTCGCGATCGCGATCGAAGGTGATACGGGAAAAAGTTCAAAGTCAAGCACGAGTAAAGCAGCGCTTCGTTCACGTGGTATCTAATCGGTGAAGAATTGATATTATAAACGCCGAGCCGCTCCCCGTATCCAGCATTGAACGTGATCAATTGGCAGACTGCGAAACAATTTAATGCGATTAGAGCTTAACCAGGGAGCGGCCGCCAGTGTCTGTCCGCTGTCAAATTTCCTGGCCAATCGGATTCTTGGTAGAGGAGATTCGTGCCAGGTCATCCGTTGTCCCGATCCCGAGACACAAAGATTATTTCTTCGCAAAGATTATTTCTTACATCGAGATTCTAAAAAATATTCTAGATAATTATATACGAATCGTTGATTAGATTATTCCTCGAAGATGGGATGGCCGAAGGATGGTAAGGAAGTTGAAGATAAATCACGGTCAAAGCGGAATGTTTTCCCATCTTATCGATTATCTTTAAAGATAACTTTTTCTCTCTCTCTCCTCGTGCTTAACCAGCAACTCGATTCGTCCGGCGATTAAGCCGAAGGAAAAGAACCGGCAACCATCTTCGGATCGAAATCCGTTTGCTTGGCCCATTGGTACGGCGAAAGATTCAGGTTGATTACCGACGTAAAAAGCAAAGGGTTTATCCGGACGGAGAATTTCAAAACGAGCTTAAACCTAATTTCGATTCGAAAACGATGAAAAAGTTATGACTTTTTTAAGAAGAAGGAAGTGAAAGGCAAAGAAGTTTTATATATACCCGTGAAATTGGTCCGGTCAAATATTTCTAAGCTTCCTGATCTCAAACAGCTCTCAATTCAAGATTCAAACGTAAACTTTCTGCTGGCTATTCAAAGCATTGAGAACGTACAATCTTTCAAGCAAGAATCTCTCTCGCTATTGTGAATCTCTCCTCTTACATGAGAAAGTTAGATACACAATTTCGAGACGAAACAATAATTTTTCTGAACAGATCTTGTTGCAAAATTTCCCTGAACGAAGAAATTAGATATATTTCGATAAATAAACGATGATGACATTATCCTTGGAAAGAGATAGAACTCGATCGTCCTCTTTCTGCCGGAACCAACGGTTCATCGGTAAAAGAATCGCCAGCCCGCTTACTCGCCAATTTATCGCGTCTGTGGGAGCCCGTTAGTCACTGGCTAATATCGCGTTGTCCATGCTCCGATCTAGCATAAACTAGTCTTGCAGAGAAAGAAAAACTCGAGGCCAGCAAACAACGAATGAATGCAGGGAAATGTTGGATAAATTTCACCCGATTCACGATCGATCGACAAGTTGACAATTAATTTTGGCAGTGATCGGTCAATGATTCGATCATTTTTTCATCATTTTTGATCATCATGAACAAACACTATTAGCATTGAGTACTTCGAATAACGAGTCGATATATTTTAGGTGCAGGGACGAAAAATCATTAACGAAAGGTGGAATGGAAAGGATAATAATTACGATTATTAATCAGCCTGGATGCGAGAGTCACTTAAGAATCGATTAGCCGTGCTCAACTGCGTGCCAGCGATTCGCGTGGGCGATCGACGATCGACTCGACGATCTGCGACTAGTTTCCAGGCTTTCGTGTGCGTCATCGCGAGAGAAGGGGAGGGAAAAAAAAAAAGGTGGCAGAGGAAGCTGCTCTTATCCACCGTGACGAGGAGAAAACGTCATTTGACGTTAATTACCGCTCGAAAAGGTGAATGATTACGTACGTACGAAGATGAAGATAGCAAGGAGGAATCGTGATTCGATTCGAGAGATTATTTACGATTGTTAATGAAGAAACTTGGCGCAGAAACCAGCCGTCGTATCGATCGAGAATTCCCTACTTCCCAACTTGTAATTTCCACGAATGATCAATGGGTTATCGGCCGTTACCGATGCACGCCTGCTTATCCGCTGCTTCATTAGCTACCTCGAGTTTAATGCGCCGATGGACCGGACGCGTGGAATCGTCCGTAGAGATTCGACGAGAAATCGTATCGATCCGATTCGTCCGAACGAAGATTAATTTCCTCCGTCCATCGATCGACGCTTGCGATCGAGTGAGATTTCCACTGGTGAAATTTATGAAAAATGCTCGCAATTCGAATCTCGTTTGTCGCCGCACGGCTAAATCTAAATCTCATTCATATTCGATTGGCCGAGGATTAAAGCAGCGAAAGGTGGTTCACGAACGAACGATCCAACGATCCGAGGTTCAATAACCTCGTTCAAACGTACCGGTATCGAGAGAATTAAATCTCTCTCGAAATATATCCATCCGCGAGGAGAGACGATCCAAATTCCAGTTAAAATTAAATCAAACTATCGAAAGTCCAATAGTCTGAAAGAAGCGTGAGGGCGGAAAAAAGGCAAGACGATCGATCGGATGGAATCTCCCCAACAACCTGTAACTAACTGTCGCTCTTGTAACGAGAGGAGGAGGAGGAGGATTAAACGAGGCAGACAGAAGGTATCATTTATGGCGTTTACGAGGTAGCCAGGCTAATTGGCAGGCGGGAGGACTACGCAGCTAGGCGAGAAGAAGCCGAGCTGGGTAATTAGAAATATTAATCAAGCGGCGTTCGCCGGTCGCCAGCGGCTCGAATTCAGCGGTTGGAAAACCGTTTTGCGAGTCGGCCAACGTTCACCGCCGCGTTTGCGTGCCTCCGCTTTCTTCATTGTGCGCGTCTGGTGGATGCATTCCCGCGCTATAAACCGGTAACCGCACGGCCGTTACACCGCGTACACCGCGGCCACTTTGTCCCAGCGTTGTCTACACCCCTTTGCTAACCTTAAAGCCACGTTTACAAGTGTCGGCGGCTAGATTCACGGCCGTCCTGTCACGATCGCGCGTACGTAAGCCTCCGCGCCTCTGGCGCGAATCGATTTAACGACGTTTAAGAACACGTTGGAGTATACGTACACGCGTACGTACGCTCGATACCATACGCCTATTCCTACTCGCGGCTGCCAAGGTTTTCAAGGTTTTGATGGCCGATGGTTGCGTGGTGAACAAGAAAGGGTGCCGAGGTTTTGCTCTCGGTGGCGAAAAGATATATCGCTAGGATATATTGCTTTCGAAGCAACGGGGCTGGGTCCCTCGCTGGGTATTTTTAGCTTCCTTTCATTCCAAGAGAGTTTCTATTGTCGCGTAGTCTCGTTCTGACCGAGGAATTCTTCTTAACGTTGAAACGAAACACAGCACTCTTTTATTCCCGATCCGTTCGATATAGGATCTCTGGGAGAGAGAGAGAGAGAGAGAGAGAGAGTGGGAGGGAAACGGGGGATATTTATTCCCCCGATTTTTCCAGGCCTTCGATCGAGACAAGTTCGAAAATTGGTATTCAAAAATCGTCGTTGGCAATTTTCGTCTCGCTTCCCTTGGAATCGATCCGGTATAATTTTTAATCACGGGACGAACGCGATCTTATAATGGAGTATAATCGATGTCAATTTCAATAATTACACGAGATTACGTGTATTTGATGATACACAGGATGATACGCGAAAGAATGCCGATGATGCATGTATCGGCGAGCCGAGTCATTACGATCCGTTCCACCTCGCGTAAGCAATTTCTTCTTGTCGGTTTCTAGATCGACTATGGCCGCTAATGCGAAAGCAGATTTATCGCGGTGCGCGTTCGTACGTGTCGAAGAAGCGATGAGAAATTGGCCGCGGCCAATGAAAATCAGAACGATATATGCGTTATACGTAACTCACGATGCATCTTCCACCTCTTCATCTTCCCCTTTTCATTCTTTTTCTGGTTCAGGATGAAATGGACCTTAACGAGAGACCGGGCAGCGCAACTGCGATATCTGTCAAAACGTTTCCTGTCGACGTTCGTCCGCATCGCATCGCATCGATCTTTATTTCTCCTCGAATCTCTCTCTCTTTCGCCTTCTTTTGTGTCAGCCCCAAACCGGAAGAGAGAGTGGCGAAACCGAGGCGGATTCTCTCGAATCGAAAAACCGCGACG
The DNA here is from genome assembly GCF_000469605.1 of Apis dorsata. NCBI lineage: Eukaryota > Metazoa > Arthropoda > Insecta > Hymenoptera > Apidae > Apis > Apis dorsata. The sequence goes on along the minus strand of NW_006263358.1, from coordinate 1,313,078 downwards.
TCTCGTGTCCAATGATCGCTCGTTCCCTCGCGCGGACCTGAATGGACGCGCGCATTGGAAAAAGACGTAGGCGTAGCAGTGACGTAACCGTAATTCCCCTCGCGGCGGAATCCTTCGATCCTTGGAGATGATAAACGGGGGTA
>NW_006263358.1:1309765-1312678 GCF_000469605.1 Apis dorsata | reverse complement strand
GGGGGCCGCCTGGACGCGCGCGCGGCCTTACTTTACAACCGCCGTTCGATCGTCCACTGAACACGTCCCTCGCCCCGTACCCTCTTTTTATTCCTCGTAAAGGGACGTGTTTTTCATTATCATAAGGTAGCCGGGGAGGTATCGTCGTAAAGTGTCTGAATTATTTCGACCCTCATCATTACGTACCTCTTTAAATCTCTGTGTTTCCCTCCCTGTTTCCCCGTCTTATTTACGCGAAGGGGCCCTCGATAAAAAAGAAAGAGAAAAGAAAATATATACTGGCCGCTCCTTCGAGAAACGATTAATAAATCGCGAACGAGAAAATTTCGTGGAACGGGGGGATTATTATTCTCTTATATAACTTATCCTGCCAATTAAACGCGGAGGAGATAGCCTCGTTCATAATAGACGAAAAAAGGTACGGAAGAAAGCTACTCTCGTATGTACTCACTTTCGCTCATCTTCGCTCGGCTGGTTATGTTAATTCCCGTGAAATTCGATGAAATTCTCCGCGTTCTAAGACTAGTAAGTCTCGTGCAATTAATCGTCGGTGGAGAATGGTTCATATTTAGACACCGGAAGAGGTGGAGGGAGCAAGAAGTTTGACTTCTTGGGAAGCGATTTAAGGCGCTCGAACGTACACTTTCCGCCGAATTGAAACGGGCTGTGAATAATTCACAAGAAGAGCTAGCTAAAGATCAATGGATGCCAATGGACTCGGTGAATCGAAAGGATTCGCCGATGCAAAGATTCGAGGAACTCGCGGGCTGAGTAGATGGATGGGTGGGTCTGTTTCTGGAGCGTGTGGGCCTCGATAGATGGGAACGCGTGCGTAACAAAAACGTATAACACGCGGCCGGATTCGTTTTTCAAAGGATCGCGCGGCTGTGGCGAGCCGCGATTGGCGAAACGGCCACGTCCTCGTGGTGATCCCGGCGACCTTGAAGCCGTGGCTACCATAACATCGGCGAACAGCCTCGCCTCTCATCCCTCCGCACTTCTTCTTCCAGACCTCCGGCCATAACATCGATATATTAGGCATCGTTCACAACGGGGACTCGCTCTTTCTCTCTCTCTCTTCGTTCTAAGTTTTTCTTTAAGGTTTCCTCTTCGAATCTTACATCACAGAAGAAATGTCACTCGCAAAGGATCACAATCCCAATTCCATCTCGAATGATTAAATTGCACGGATGAAAAGGGAAACACGAATGGAAAGAGCGAGGGAAGAATGGTAAAGTTTGCGGAAGAACGTTGAGCGACGGGTAAACGAAATTTCTTTGAACTCGAAAATGAACTAAACATTTGCTCGAATAATTCGACTGCCTATGGCAAAGGACAAGCTCTTCCTGCTTTATAAAACGCACACCTGGTTTGGACGTTTAATTACGTTGCACGAGCTTGCAGTACATACTTTTCCTGATACACGACTGTCCTGAATTAAAGCACGGCAGTATCGATTTGATATATTCACTGGAACATGGGTGTATAAGAACCCGTACGATTGTGTACTACATTTACGAGAATAATTCGTTGAATAATTCGATTAAAGAGATCAACGCGTTTTAAATAACGTGAATTTAAATATAGTTAAGCGATCCAACGAATTCCAAAATCACAAGAGGACAAATAACTCGGAGTATCTAGTCGAAAGAATTGTAAGAATCTGACGAAGAATTTAATAGAAAGGTAAGATTTTCGGAAAAGCAGGAAAGAAATGGTAAAGGATATCCAGAAAATATTCCCAAAGGCGACATTCCAGAAATGGAAGAATAGGTATCAAGTGGGACTAAAACGGCAAAAATGTAACCGGCGCAAAAATACTACGCGACGTGACACGCCAAGTGTATATAACTGATCGATCGTGACAAACCAGACGGGAGAACCCCTTGATCGAAGTGGCCTCCTCTTTCTCTCGCTCGAGAAGACTACTAACACTTGACCGCGCCGAGTCGATCGAGTGCAATCGAACTTTGTTCTTTCTTTCCTTATTGCGTGGACGACCGCATACAGACCGTCTAGGTGGCGGGGAAAAATGCCTCGTCGCGACGAGTGGGCAGAGAGGAACGCGTACATATAATACACGTATGCACGCTTGGTAAACCTTCCGACCGAAAGAGAGCAACGAGAAGGAAGAACAAACACGATCCGATCGGATGGATCTTTCATATGTATACGTATCCGAACGGTCTGATCGAAGTGGGTTAACGCGTAAAACGTTCAAGATGTGCGGCTAAAGAAAGTCGTAACTCAAAGGTGATCCGGCCACTCGTTATTATTCATGGAGATTGGAATTGGGTCAGGGAGTCTCGATCGATTACGTTCACGATCGGTCCTCGAAAGAGAATCGTCGATGGGATCGTGGTCAAAAAGAGAGATTTCGAATTCCTGAAACGGAATCTCCTCCAGGACCTCCCTCTCTTTTTCTCGTCTTCGATCTCGTTTCTTCGATCTCGCGAGATTTGCGCGTCTACTCTTAATCGCGTTGCGGTATATATGTATATATATATATGGGTCAGTGAGACGAATCGACATCTGCTTGTGCACTCCTCTTATCGATCGGCGCCTTATCGGGAGTAAACATGGAAAGGATTGGTTGTACTACGCAGATAAGGGACGGCGGCCTACCAAGTCGACGGAGAGAATTCATTCATTCTTTATTCGAGCCACTACGACGTCAAATGACAACGACGAGTCCCGTAATTGAGCGGGAACCAGGGAGCTTTGACCGGCGATTAAACGATCGTCGACGTGCTTTATCGCGGTTGCTAAGGTCGACCGGATATTGTTTGCTTCGAACGGTATATACACTGGAGGGAACGATCCGTGGACCGATCGAAGTATATTTTATTTGGGGGAGGATGGAGGGAGGGGGGCAGAAGATTAAAAGAGCACCACTGTTTGTATCGATGAAAC
>NW_006263358.1:1307902-1309496 GCF_000469605.1 Apis dorsata | reverse complement strand
AAAAAAAAAAAAAAAAAAAAAGGGAGAGAAATTCGAATCCAGCTATTCAAACTGCGTTCTAGAACCACTGGCGCACGAGCGCAACGGAGATCGCAAGATTCGCTCGAACAAATAATCTCCTCGTTCCTCGGGCGAAGCGCATCGAAGAGCTATTCTCGATCGAGTATGCAGCTTCGCGTATTCGTGGGCTCGTTCACCTCGTCGCCTCGAAGGTCGAATGAATGATAAACGAAAAGGTTACGGTCTCGTCCAGTGTTCGCAACACGATCAACACTCGAGCTTTGGTGCTCGAGCTCTCCGCCGATCGACCAACCAGTCTGCCCAGCCACCCACTTTAATCTGCCACCCACGGAGTGTGTGTGTGTATAACCAAGGCGTACACTGTTCTCCAGTGTTTGCATTCCTTCTCCTCGGCTCTCCTGTCATTCGAGCACGGACCGCACGAAAACGCGCCATGCCCGCCGTTGATCGTCTGCCTCTACTTGGAATAAAATACGATTCCTCCTTCCTCTTGCGTACGTTTACGCGAAATGATCTCTCATGGAAATGATTCACACGTATTATTACAAAAGAAAGTGTTATATTTCTCGAAGAATCGTCGAGCGATAATTTTTTTACTTTTTCTTCTTCTTCTTTTTTTCCATACGTATCGTATTTCTTCCCTCTGCGAAATTTTTTTTCTGCTTAAAACTTAAAACTCGATATTTCGACGTTGCATTTCGTTGATCGTTGATTCATAAAACGAGAAACGAACGAACCGCTGGTAGCATTAAAATCCGAGCCATAATAATAACGTGCACACGCGTGCAAACACCGACTATTGCTCGCCCGTTGTCGCGATAACGTTCATGGAAAAACTACTGCTCGACTTTACGATGAGCGATAGCGGCGAGTAGGTGTGCAATACGCGCCTCGACCACGAGCAAAACTCGTACTCCTCGAAACTAGCGTTCGACGACATTCGTTCAAAAAAAAAAAAAAAAAAAAAAGAATTCAAAAGAAAAAAAAAAAGAAAAAATGAAAAAGCGCCCCATACTCCATATTTCGTCCTTCGATTCATCCATTCGATTCACGGTATCCATGCACCCACGATAAAAACTAAAAACTTTGACCGACGTCGTACCATTTTCGAAACTTGGCCTGAGTCATCGTATCCCAATCGCGAGCCGTTCATCGATAGGGGCCCAAACAATGGCCCAAACGCGGCAATCGTTTCGAGGCTTTAATTACCGCCGGCTGGGTTTAATTGTCCGATGGGACGCGCGACGAATCCCGAACCGGTCGAAGGAGAACAAATTGCATTCCGCGAATCATCCGATCGGCACGCAATTATGCTCGAGAGACAGGTCGGCGGACAATGTCTCATAACTCAGCGGGCCGACTTCCTTATGACTCCATTGTGCCTCGCGCGTCCTTGCTCGCCCGATGATCGCGCCGAACAGGATGGCCACTCGGATCGTGCTCGCCTCGTCTGCTCTTCCAGGCCAAAGGATCCTCCCCGTGGCCGGTGTTTACACGTGTCGGCACCGCTGGAAAGGAACTCGTTCTCCTCGTGCAAACGACTCTGCATTACCGGACAGGGTATCACGGGTTA
>NW_006263358.1:1305893-1307876 GCF_000469605.1 Apis dorsata | reverse complement strand
TGCGTGGGTCGCCTCGAGGGGGGAGCCCTTTTCCTCCTCTTCCACGCGCAGAATGTGTGTACGTGGTCGGGACACGTGGGTGTCGTGCCCACCTTATTCTGCAACGCGCTCACGTGTTACACCTTAGCTTTTTCTCCGATGGATATCTCTCTGGCATCATTGGATCGTCGAGAGGGAAGATGTGGAGATGTCGAGAAAGGATGTGGGGCGCGATCGGGAAGTGTGCGTTGAATTTGGTTGGCAAGAGAACCGAAGAAGCGAACGAAGATAGGTTGGGAGGTTCGATTGGGAGATACGTTTCGATTCTTCTTCCTCGAAGCGAAATTTTGTAATAACGCTCTTCTTCTCTGAGAAGAGGAGAAAAAGGAAGATTTTCAAACGAATAGCATAGGGGAATTGTTGGATGTTCGAGCACGTGAACCAGATTGCACTTGAATCATCCCTGAAAATGATGAATCCTGCCGATCTTGATTACTCGATTATCGGTGTTATCGCAATTTCCGTTCCTCCTCGGCGAAGGCCGATTGTTAAAGCGCCCGCCAAGATGCTAATAACGCATTACGTTCTCTTTCATTGGCAGCAGTGGTACGCCAACCAAGAACCGGTTGTTACATCAATCCGGAGTGACAGCCCATTCAAAACTACTCTCTTCGTAGAATTCAAATGTTTCATTTGGAAAAAATTTTCTCTCTCTCTCAAACATCTTTTACATCATTGGTGCGGGCAAATGTTAGAAACTCATTTATTTATCGAATATTCGAAAATGAATATTCATTTTCCATTTCAAAACTGTCTGAACTCTTTCAAGATTCGTAAAGATATTAAGAAATGGAATATACTTTAATCAAGAAAGATAATTCTACATTAAGTGACGTTACACTCGTCGTACGATCATTCTTAATGTATTCAGGACTAGCGGAAATAATCGTAATCAAACCCACACGCCTTCCGTCATCTTTCCACCGTTGCGTAAATTATGGCCAGTCTTTTTGAGGCAAAGAAGCGAACGGCAAAAAATAGGTGGACGAGGAAATATTGGAGAACAAAGGACGAGGATGGACCAATTTCTCGTCCACCGGTTCATAATTCTTGCCGCCAAGCGCAAGGTCCGATTGGTTACGCAAGCACAGCAGGCGTTCGGTCCGCATCGCCGCGACTGCAGGGACTCCTGCTGCAGTTTATAGTCCCCTTCCCCTCTCCGTATCCCTCGTCTACGTTCCAGAGCTTCGGCCTCTTCCCCCAGCGAAACCACCGCGACAATATTTGCGGGAATTCGCGAAGATAACCGAGGAGATAAAAAGGAACGGTTAAAATCTGTGCGGCGACGGTGGCGCATGGTTCGTTAGTTCGAAGATTCGAGATGGTGGGAAGATGTAACCTCGTTCGAAAAGGAGGGAAAGAAAGAAACATTACCAAAATGAAAAAAAAAGGCGTTACTCGAATTTAAACGGGAAAAAGTTTGAAAATAATTCTTATTCAACAGCGACGGGGAAATTTGCAGGGAGAAAGTTTGCGATAATCCTCCCTGGAGATTGGAATTGTAAAATACTTTTCCCTTTTTTTTTTCAAAATTCCTCGTGATGAAGAAAAATTGTCAATAACTCTTATCAGGAGTTACGCTTGCGTAAAAGTTTTACGGAAACTTTCGTAAACGATTCGTCAATCTTCTAACTGAACAACACGGTATTCCGTCGTTTCCTTTGTGAAAGTGGGAGAAAATATTTTTAATAAACGTCCAATTGAATGAATCGAATATCGAATATTTAACGCATTGTCTCGAAACGACGAAATTAGCCAATTTTCCAAAATTCGAATAAAGCATAATGGAGAAATTTAAAGTCTCTCGCAAAAACCGCGCCCCGATCCCCAACCACCGACTCCAACTCCAACTCCCGTTTCTTCTTCGAAACGTTGAAACTAAATTTCGACTCCCTGCGGGGAGAGAAGAGAAGCCTAAAAGCCTTAAGCCGGCTGCGTTCCGCA
>NW_006263358.1:1289927-1305602 GCF_000469605.1 Apis dorsata | reverse complement strand
GTACGCGCATACGTGCAGGCGCACGTTGGTCGAGCGAGAGCAGTCGATCTCCACGAGCCGCGGAGCATTTCCGTGCCAGGCGGAAAATTGCCAATTCGTCTTCGTTCCTCGTTCACGTGTTTACACTCTTGCGTGATATTCGATATTTACGCGTTACGTGCTTCGTATCCGTCCATACGCGGTGGGAATCGATTCGATCCCCGGATTCGGAAGTTCGACCCGCCGAATTTCATTCGATCACCGTTTATTTTACGATTATCTCGTCGATGGACGGGAGGACGAAGAGGAGCGAAGATCCTATGAACGATTACTTTGTGCGCGTGTAACGTGTGCGCGTGTACGTCGGTAAAATTGGCTCCGTTTGATCGAATTACGCTTCGTTCGAAGCGTCGTCGTCGTCGTCGTCGTCGTAGTTTCGCCGCTCTACGACACGACTATATACTCGTCCTATGTTCGCCCGCTTTTACGAAGCGTTTCGACGATAATTAAATTGCAATTTCGAGGAGGGACACTTGATGGAAGAGAGGGCAGACATTTAAAATCGAGCTTCTCGAGGAGAAGCTTTCAATTCGATTAAGTCCGATTCCTGAAGCCGGAGAAAGGGAAGGAGGGGGAGGGGGCTGCGTCATTAGCATCGCGACGACCCGTCGTCGTAAAAGTTTTATTGTTTCGGCCGCGGGAGAGGAAAGGGAATAAAGGAGATCTATAAAGGCGGCTCTCTCTGATATCTTCTTCTGGGATCCTGGTCGGTACGGATCTATTTCCCCGGAGCTATATGGATAAATATTTACTGGAAATATCCTCCGTCCCGTCCGTTGAGCGCGAGAGAACTGGTGGAGTGGAACTCGTGCGCGCCACGATCTCCTCCTGCCTCCGCCAGTCGTTGTACGTGGATACATGTGAGAGCACGTAGCGCGCGCGATTCCGTCCTCGTAGCTCGTGAGAAACTAGCTCGCGTTGTTTTTCGCGTGTTTTCGGTCAGTTGAACTCGATAGATCGATGGATCGATCGATCGGATTAAGTGCGTTTCGATCAGACGAATCACTCTGACGAAGTTGTTCTTTCCTTCCTTCCCTCTCCCTGTCCCGTCTCCCGTTCGCGCGAGAAGAAAATTTTGAATTCGATAAGAATTATACGTGGCGATGCTTGTGTTGCGCAGATATCATTGCACAACAATTGAAGTCGATTGAAAAAGATTTAGTCACTTGTTGTGTAGATTAAACCGAGTAATTTGTGTAATCTTCGTCCAAGTCCTTGTACTTCAATCTCCCGTGTATTATTCGGCTCATGAATATTTTATACATCGATTTTGTTCTACTCTAAGCGCGTAATCCCTCGTCCCCAATCCTATCCCCTTATTAACAATTCCAATTGCACGCATTTTTCTAAAAAATGTTAAATATTTAAACTCTTTTTTTCTCTTTACAACGCAATTCTTTTCAACGAGCGTTTCTTAAAGTTAACACAACGAAGAGATAGATAAGAGAAACGACGGTTAAATTCGTCATCGGGACGAATGCTCGGCCGTTCGTGTACGCTTTTTTTTTTTTATTTACATAACAAAACTCGAGGCTAGGAAAGGAAAGGAAATTCCTTCCTTCTGGCGACGTACGCTCTACGTACGCTCTACGTACTTTCGTATAAATATTTATTCACCATACGCGTGCGGATGCGGCCCGTTCGTTACGAAACGGATCGATTGTCCCCATCCCCCTTCCCCTCCCCTATTTCGCAACGATAGGATCGACGACGCGGAATACAAGTTGGCGTTCCTCGTTGGGGAAAGAAAGAAAAGAGAGAGAAAGAGAGAGAGAGAGAAAAGAGAAAAGCGCGGCGATATTGTTTTAATATAGGGGAACGTGGGCGCACGATAACGGCGCACGTGAGAAACGTGGCACACATTTACGTGGCGCGCCAGGTGAAGCCTGCCCCGTCCGACCGATCGGTTTTCCGGGGAAAAGAAGAGGAGTAACAAGTCTTGAGGGTAACCTGAATTTCTCGCGGTGAACGGGACAAAGCCGTTGTCAGCCGGCCGACAAACGGCGTCCAACGGTTAAATTAGAGCCGTGGACACGAGGATCTGGAGAGCTTTTCACCCGCCGGTGCAATCTCGATCCCCGACCGGTCGAGCGAGAGATCGTTTATCCACCCTCGAGCTATGCGGATCCAGAGCTATGTCCGGCTTCGTTCTCACGTGGATATCCTGCTCGTGTTTTGAACGTGTGAGAGGGGGAGGGGGTTGGAGGAGGAAAAATGTGGTCGAGAATTCTTGGGATATCGGGATATCGGGAACGACAGTTTTTTCGATCGAAAGGGTGGTTTTGAAGCCCGACCGGCTTGAAATTTGAGAAATTGGAGGCAAAATTTTCTGGATTTTAGGTTATTTTAAAATTAACTATCGTGTTGTTGTTTTACTACTTCGAACTTGACTGTGGTTAGAATTTAAGAGTTCTAGCGATTCTAAGTGATTCGGTCTTCCAAACTTTGTTAGGTGTTTAGATTTTCTCTAAGAACAGCGAATTTCGAAGAGACGGTAAGTTTCTCGCCTCTCAATCACGGGAAAGATTAAAGAAAGTAATCCGCTAGGAGGAATCAAAGTTTCCTCTGGAAACTTTTCTCGTGATAAATAGGAAGAATTGGACGAAACGTAAGTCTTAAAACTAAAGGCAGACCGTGTTTGCAAAAGAGAAACAGCTGTGCAAACACAGGGCCAAGTGTCTGACCAAATACTGGAAATTTTTCCCTTCCCGAAAATTCCTCCGATTCACGAATTCTCTTCCCGAATCTCTCTCTCGTTTCCTTTCCTCTAACTTTCTAAACTGTAACGCCTAATCTTGATCCTATCGTTCGTTCATTCGCCCATAACCATAATTACTCTCGTAGGGAATTGACGAATTAACAAAGTTATCTCGGATCGACGAAGGAATCTCCGTGTCGTATCGAACCCCGTGAGAAATCGCGTCGATTTCTCCTCGTTGTGTCATTGAGAAACCGTACACGTTTTACACGCCCTTACCGGTATCAATGGCCGATCGATCGAAATCTTAGTACCGGGCTGAAATACGAGATGCCACGGAGGAATGATCGAGTCGAGATGGAAAAAGAGAGGTCGGGTAATTTGGCGTGGGCGGTAGAGTGAGGGGTGACAAGTGGGGTCGAACGCTTGGAATTCGCGCAGGGATCGATTCGATTTAATTAAACTCTTGCCGAATTCCTGGACACCTCGTCCAGGCTCGAGCACGTTAGGCTTGTCACGCGCGGATAATCCCTTCGATCATCGTCCCATCCCACGAATTTCCGAATTTCCCTCTCCGCTCTTCGTGCGGAGAACGTCGAGGAACTTGCGGATCGAAGAATTCAACAGCGTGGAAAGCTCGTCGTTGATCGAACGTTATAATAACTCGATTATAGGGAGGAATCATACGTCGATGATGTTAAGAAGAAAATTGTCGATAATAGGATACGGTGATTATCGATAGGAACGATACGGTAATTGATAATTAATGATACTGCTCGCGTAATGACTCGAGGAGTAGCTCTCGAAGAAGTCAATACGGAAAACTAGAACAACAAGGATTAAAGTGGATCGAGCGAAGTAATAAGAAAAAGTATTATATCGATCTTTTTCCAATGCAAGAAAAATAAAACTCTTCCTTGATACAATCCTCCATTAAAAAAGAATTATCGATGCGAGAATGTTAACCTGTCCTGTCCTTGATTAGAGCCTCGTCTCGCTTCGTCAGAGTGTTATTTCACCGCGACGTAAAAGCCATCGCGAAAGAGGACGCGGCGCGAATCGATATCGGTTTCGGGAAGGACCTGGTGCCCTATCTGCGCCAAGTCACGCGAATCCAGGGCGTGGACGGAATCGCGGACGGGCGAAAAATCGCGATATCTCGATCCTTCCACCAAGGACGCGGCCGTGCGTTCCATGTCGCGCGTATACGCGTACGAATCGCTTATATCCGTTCCATATTTTTTCGCAGAATTCGCAGAGAATCGGGCTATCGTGTCACCACGTTTGTCGATGCTCCACGTTTCATTAATTAGCAGCTCTCGGCCGGGCAGAGAGGGGAGGAGGAGCGTGACACGAGACCATTCCTCGGTACGATGTCGGCTCGAGCGAAAAGTGAGGGCCGATCGTGCGATGTGGGCATTAGCTTGCGACCTTCCGTCGCAGTTTTCGCCTCGCGTCATCGACTATTTGTGTATCTAAAAAGACGTAGCGGATTCTGAGGCGGAGGGAAGCAGAGAGAGAGGGAGAGGGAGAGAGGGAGAGTCTAAAGAGGAAGGAGGAGAGAAGAGGAACGGTAGCTGTGGTGAGAGGATCGCATATAAAGAAGTTCCGTCTCGTCGACTCGGTTGAAGATAGAGCGGATAATTCGGCCGACTTCTCTGGGCAAACTCGATGCGAGGGAATGCTCGCGGGATGAAGGCAAAGCTGTCGCGAAAAGAACTGGATGATCTCTTTAGCGAGGTATTAAGAAAGAAAGAAGAAGAGGAAATTCGTAGCGATTCGAATACACGAGATACATTTTCGTAGAAGCTATGGAAAACTTTTCCTTTTTTTTTATAACTCGCAATATATCTCGAATAGTTTTAATTTTATCTGGAATAATTTTGGATTGATAGGATAGGATCGAAAATTGGCTGGTTGCGTTAAAGAGATTTTGTACGCGGTTTGAAAAACAAAAATAGAAAATATATAAAGCGAACCTATAAACCTGAATAGCTAGGCGATATATCATGCTCTTGAGGTCGCTGTGTTTTTACAGGTGGCCATTAAGCCACGCCGTTTCTGCGTCATCGAAAGAATGCAAATTGATGTTTCCAACCGGAACAAGGTTGCCCATTCTAGATAAATAATTTCTATATTCGCGTATATTCGTTGAATATATATATATACACGCGACGTTGAGGCGCAATTTTTCGAGTCGAGTGGGATCGTGCATTAGTTAGTTAGGGGGAACGGCGATCATTAATCAATTTCAGTTTAAACGTAATTACGTTCTATCATCCCCCCACCTCTCCCCCCACTTTGAATCGGGAAGTCTTCTAAATATTCCGATAAGCGATATTTTCCTATCTGGATCTTGTATCTGTCTTTTTGGGACGACACTCTCGTGCTAATTGGCACGAGATATCTTCACGGTTCTCTAATCTATCCATGGCAATTAATAATAAACGAGGGATACAATGTGTAACGAAACGGTGGAGACGGTGATAAATCGATCACGCGTGATCCTGATTTTGCTTTAAAATTAATTAAGGAAATCGGATAGGATCTGGTTGCAGCGTCGAAACATCCGGGGGAAATGATCGATATCTGCCGTTTTTCTTTCACCCTCGCCGCCGTGTTTTCCTTTATCAACGTCGATATCTGATCGTCGAGATCACCGTGTAAGATTAACCGTTATCTATCACGTAATTCCTGTCCGCGCGATACGACCACAAAGAAGCGGGGTACACGTACACGTGTGTACACGTACGTACGTGCAACATGCTCCTCGGTGACTTACGAGCAGCGGGAAAATTGATCGGGCCGCGCATTGACGCCTGTTCCAGCCGAACCGTGCAAGCTCCAGATCGTGCAGTTTTACTCGTTTTATTCTTCGAGATCTTTGTCGCCGTTGTTGATTAAACGACGTAAACGCGGTAAACGGTATGGATTAGAGACAATTAATTTTTTTAAACGGCCTCACTTTGCCGCGACTGTGTTTCGTTTAACGTAATTGCACAGTTGATAGTTGATAATAATTGTTTGATAAGTATAAATTACGCAAATACGTCGAGCGTCCCCTTTCGCAAAATATCACGTTGAAAACACGCAAAGAATTTTGAATTTTCCTAATTTCCTCGAAAATATTATATATATTTTCGAAATTTTTTTCGGATTCATGGATATATATATATATATACGATAATCGATTCGTTCCCTTTTAACGACCACGCGATCTTGACGTTATCGACGAACCGTGACGACGCTGTTCAATCGTGATAACTTTTGGACGAGTTTCAAGCGGCTTTCTCGGAACGGAGTTTCGCTCGTTTCCCCATGCATTTTATTAATCTTGGCGCAATTAAGATAAACGCTTTACATCGACCAGTCTGTAGACATTATCATTATCGCGAGTAGAAATTGTAATCTCTTCGGTCTGCCGTCTTAATTAATCCCTCGTATTTACGCGAAACGTTCACCCCATCCCTGTTACATACGTAATTTATATTTCATCCTCGAGAGATCGAAACACCTCTCTTACGCGATTCCTATATATATATATTTCGCCCCTTGCCTAATTACGCGTGTTACGTAATCCCTCTCTCTGTGTGTTAGCTGCTTGTCGCTTAATTAAAACCACGCCTTTATTTACACGAGGAGGCAATCGTGGCCGTGGTGTAAACGCGGTGTACCGTATTCCGACCCCCACGATCTACCGGATCGATACTGGACAGACCGGGTATACCCGTCGATCTCGATCGTCCAGCTCTCGGATCGCTCTCGAACGCGGAGAGGCCTTCAATCGCGGCTACCCTTTAATTCCTACGTTTGTTCGTGCTCGTTTCGTCGTAATATCTTGAGGAAGATAAACGTGCCGCGCTTACGGATCATTATCGAGGTGTGTAGACACAGCAGGGATAGGAGCAATCTCGTGGGATGTCGGGTCGGAAGAGGGTGATTTTATATTTTCCGTGATTGGCATTAGAATCAGTTGAACGGGGGAAGGGTGATTTGGAAATTTATTCTTTCTAAATTTATTCTCTCTTTGGACTTTTAACGTAACGACGATTTCATGTATATTCCGTGGGAAAAAAAGATAACCTTTGGCCTTTTTTAAGTTATTCGATAACGTTACGCAATATCCTTTCCGTCGTGGTATATTCTTGGAATTGAATAATGCAAATATGCTTATAGTATTGTGTATATCGGTACGTGTATAAATGGTATTGTTTCTTTTTTTTTGTCAAAAACACGGTATGGAAAAAATTTGATATTTTTCAAATCAAAGAAGAATAGACTTATCCGATCGTTTAAAGCGGGACAAATTTTCACTGCTCGCGTTTCGAATCTTCGAAATTTAATCCGAGAAGCGAGAGATTTACAGCGTTGTCCCTATCCGCGAATGGATTCCAGAAATCCAGAATTTATCTCCGCTGGAGGGGGGGAACCGTGGAGATTCCGTGCTCGTTTTCAAATGCAACGCGAACAAAGATTGATCGTAGGAACGGCCTGTAGAGCGAGGACGAGACGTGGCCCGACGTGTAAAAACATGTGCGTGAAGATTGGATTTTTTTAAAACGAGCCCCGTCGTCGTTGTTGAATTAATGAAGCGCGTGGAAATTGGAAAAAAAAAAAAAAAAGAACCGTACACTTACTATTTTATCGTGCGTGGATGTAAAAATATTCGCGTGACGAATTTTTCGATCCTTATTTCTTTTTTTTTTTTCCACATCGTCAGTTAATAAATCTCATCGTTGCGTTTGTTGATTGATCGATCGAGAAGAAGAAAAAAATGGAGAAGAAACGAAAAATAGAATAGAAATAGAGGGAAAAAGAGGAGAATTTGTAGAGAGAAGATCGTGAATTGTGACTGGTTGTTTAACGCACAAAAAAAGAAAAGAAAAGAAAAAGAAAAAGAAAAAGAAATACACAGAGGCCACGCGATTCCTTTTCTCGATCGGGAATAATGCAATTGCACGGCGCAATTAGCCACGATGGATGGAATCGCGCGCATTGTGCCTGTGCAATTTTGAGGTAAACACAGAGAACAGTTCTCGGAAATTATTCTCATTCGTCGTGGAATTAATTCCGATTGCGCCACTCGAGGGCATCACTCCACGTTTTCGATCCTTTACACGGATAAATATCTCAAAGAAGGGGAAGGGGGCAGTTTTGGGGAAGGGAGGAAGAGGAGAAGCTAGAACCATTTCTCGTCTAAAGCAAGCAGTTCCACTTACGACTTCCATTATACCGCTATGCTAATCGTTATTATGGCAGGTGGTTGCGTAACTATAATTATCGTACAGCGAGAAACGTTGCTCGTTTTAGTCGTGTGGCACGATCGCACGCGATCTTTTGTTTCGTGGATACGTTTCAAGAGGTCCATGAACCTCCGCAATAAGGTGTTTGACACGTTTATTCTTTCGAAACTTTTCCAAAAGGATAATGTATATATATTCACAATACAAGGCTATTTCAGAATTTCGTACGAGGGAATTTCAAGAATACGCGCGACGATACAACGATTTTCCCAGCCTTTTTTCATCTTTTTTTCGAAATAATTCATTTCGATAATGATTATTCGATGTTCGAAACTCGTACCTCTTCGTGGTAACAATTGCGTCTTTCGAAACCAGTTTTTCATTGGACCGTGGCAACCTATCGTTCACGATACGATTGTTCGGAGGCAAATATCCGCGACTAATCGAACTGTGTCATCGTGCGTTTTACGACGGTGCGCAGAGGTGTGCGTAAGCGACTCGTGCGCTCTGATTCCTCGAGGATTCGCGTGTTCGCCATTCCGTCTTCTTAATGGCAACGTTTTTAATATCAACGTTCTATTTTTTTTTTCCATCTCATTTCGTAATTGTCATCAAACAATTACAAATGGGAATGCAATCCACTTTACTTTCACGAAACATGAATTCTTAATTTTAATTAGGGAAATATTAACTTGGACAGAGAAATGGAATCGTTTTCCATTTAATTATCAAAGTAAAACGGTTCGTTGAATTTTCACGGTTTTATCCGCAGGGTGCTAGATTCCGGGATACCTCGCAGCAAATCCATAAGCAATGGCAGGCGGATCCGGCACGAGCGTTTCCAACAGTTGGCACCGTCACCACAGGCTCGATCTCACCCACGTCGGGCGAAATTTCAACCCCGAATTCGACGCCCAGCCCAAGCCCTAGCCCCACTAACAGTCAACAAGTCGCGGTAAGTAGCTCTGACCCTGTTATCGATTTCCTCTTGTCCGTCAAACTGTTCGGAAGGTCGTCGTCGAATTTGAGGCGATGAATGAAATCGTGACCAGGGTCGATGGATACGAAAAGTATCGGTGTAATTTGGGGGGAAGCACGGAGGGAAACTAGATACGATAGCCAGTTCTTCCCTTGAATCTTTTAGAAATCGATTTAAATCAAATGCGAATTTCAACGAAGTTATCCATATTTTATGAAGTACAACTTTCTGAAGCGCAAACAATTTTAAAAAGAATTTTAAAATTTTTTCCAAGTTATTATTCTATAAAAATATAGAATTAATTTTTAAAAGTCATCAAAGTTATCTCACAAGGGACAAGAAGCTGTTCGTATATTTGCAAAAAAATTTGATGACAAAGTCGGATGAAAGGATCGACGACGAAGAATCGTGTGAAATAGAGACGAAAATCCATGCTCTTCTCGGGAGCCAGTAAGGTTTCATCTGTCTTATACGACGAAATCTCGATATATATATATATATACACCTCTTCCGGGCGTAAATCTCCGGATGGTGGCGATAGGACATTAGATATAGGAACATCGAATATTCTCGAGGGATATATATCAATAGGATTCTACCATGTACGTGGACCAAGACTCGAATTAGCACTTTCGTACGTTACGTCAGCTTACGTTGTATCAAGAATCGACAGCTCGTCACAAAATTACGTACAGATATACGATATTAATAGTGTAATAAAATTTTAAACTTCTATACGTATCCCATACGATCGAATATATTTATTTAATAATATAAACTACAACATTAAAGATATAAAAAAAACTATCACGAGAGACAGATCTCAGGAAGCGCACGATATTCAACGAATTCTCTATTTCAAGTATCGCTTTTCAGAATTCTATCTACAGATAACGCGCATCCTGCGTAGTGGTACATAGATACATAGATATCCGTACACGCGCGTACAAGTACAAATGCGCATCATTGTTCTGCGATGATTCTATCGACATCCCTGCCATCCGTACAACCAATTGAAATTGCAATCGAGATGAGGGTTTCAACCCTTCGCAATTGTACTTTGATATCTGTGCGTTCAAGTTTGCGTTCACCGGGTCATCATGAGTTTTGACGGAGAGAAATTACTCGTTTCGTATCATAGATGATCTCGTTACGTTGAAATTGATTGATTTCTCGATGAAAAATAACGGATACTTTTTTGAAGAAGGGGAAAAAAAAACGAACATTCAACCTGTTGCACATCTACTCTCCCACCCTCTCCTTTTATTTTTTATTCCATTAAAAAGAAAATAATAATACATGCAAATCTCGCGTGTTTAAACGTGTCGAAAAAAATACTTTGATGATTCGATTCCGAGCTACCAGCTTTAAAAATCGAACGGAACGGTTCAGTCAACGTTCGTGTCGCAATCGTTCGACGATACGATCTTGTTTTTCATCCGCGGAGATCATTCTCGGCTAAGCGTGAAATTCCGATATGACGAAGGCAGCTCGATATTTTCGGTGACATCAACATCAAAACAATTTGTACCGCCGATGATCCCATCCTTATTTTTTGCCCGGCTGACCTAATTAAGCAATTACGAGGAGGGACCAGTGGATCACTATCGTGCAACGAATTCAGGCGTCCGGCCATTGAAAACAAAACCGATGTATACACGGTGGCTGCGATTAAACGACCGGCTTCCATTCGGAATCGTCCAATTGGTGTAAAGTCCAATTGGATTATCGAGGGTCGCCCAGTTGCACGTTAGCCAGACATTATTATCGCGTTGATGCCGATTAACCGATGCGCCGCGCCGCTTCGTCGCGCCATGTCGCGCAATCATTTTCATCGTCGAAACATAATATAATACTCGTGTAACTCGGAATTGTCGGCCCATTGATCAGTCGAAGAATCGAAGATTTTTAAGAGGAAGGATTCTTAAAGGAAGAAACAGAAGAACGGAGATTTTTCTGTGTTTCTTTCAGCACGGATTTTTTCAAAATCCCAACATTCGTTATTCGTTCGAAGGAAAAAAATTTTGGGACGAAGATTGCATGCACGATGGAGAATCGATTCTTGGAAGATGTTACGAATCAAATCTTTACGTCGAAATCGTAAAATATTAATTAATATACCTGGGAATTAATTTTTTTAAAACCAGAATATCTCCAAATTTTACATGGAATTCTACGTTTCTTTTTCAAACGATATCCCTCAAAGAATATAATCAGTGTAAACGAACCGATCAACCGCATTAAAGATTCCCCTTTGACGAGAAATCAGGACATCGACTCGATTTACCAATCCTCTAGCATGCAAAGAAGTGTATCATCCTATGCGATTTAAGCAAGTTCCGTGTGCCGTTTCCCAGTTAAGTTTATCGTTATGTTTCTTATAGGGTTACGATTTCTTAAACGCTTTTTATCCACGCAAAAAATCCTTTAGTCGTGGTCCAATTAATCCATCAGAAGGTTTCCTCCACGCGAAAACGATCGCTCAGCCTTTCGATAATTAACGTTTTAATCGGAAATTAATAACAACGTAACACTCTCACGTGTCCCTTCTGAACCCATGTTCTTAAAGTTCTCAAGAAATACGAAGTTGAATTGTAAAAAAAAAAAAGAAGAAAAGTTTGCAAGAATACGTGTATTCTGTGAGAAATTATATAAAGAAATCTAAATTCTAAGATTTGTAAACTTACGTAATTTCAAGCGTCATCGATTGAGAATCGCTAGTCGATCTACAAATCAATTTTCTGAAGCTTTCCATTTTATTTTAAAAGTAAAGTTTGATTTCGAATCGACGAGAGGTACGTTACTCCCAGAGCACGAATTTCAATCTTCTTCCGGTCTATTACACGCAGTTTCACGATGCGAAATTTCGATAAGATTGTTCGAGATCGAAGAGAGGAAAGGGTTAAAAATGTTTGTTTCGTGAATTTCGTCGAGAGGTTGCCGCTTTCGACTGTTTGGCTATGACGAAGAGCAAGGAAACAGGAGTCACGAGGTCAAGAGGGCCTCGAGTCGAAAGAAAAAAATAAAAAAAAAAAAAAAGAATGAAGAAAAAAAAGAGGCTGCAGGTCCTTGAGAGTCCTGCAGCTGCCAGTCGTCATCGGTTCATTGAACGCAGGAAACCGTCGCGCGTGTTCCACGTCTTGACCGTTTAGTGCTTGCAGAGGGGGTTAGGAAATAGGGTTGAGGTCGTTAAAGTGTTGACGGCAAAAGACGAGGTTCGCTGTTAGGCAGCTGGGCACGAGTACCTTATTTTTTTTTTCTCTCGCTTTAGGATTTCTTCGAGGTTGAGGAGTGTATATATGTGTATATATAAATATATATATATATATATACACGCGTTGTCGTGGCATGTCACAATAATGTGATCATTTGACGAGTTGTTAAGTGGATGGTTTGAGAGACAAATTGGTTGTCTTGTCGAAGACAAAGGAGTAGCAATCTTACACAACATTTGATCTTTCGAGCACAAATTAATCTTCGGTTTAGTAACAGAATAATAATGAAATTTTATTATGATTAATTTCAACAATAATTTTGAAAACAGATTCTTATGAGGTAGATAATATATTTATATCTATAAAGTATAAAAAAATTTTTATTATACATCTTTTTTATATACATCTATAAACAATATTAAGAAATATCCTTATTTATTATTATTATTCCGTTCAGAAGTTCAAATCACCCCTTTGTGTACCTCTTTGTGGAACGTGGAGATAGAATTTCGGAAATTGATGATGAATGCAAATTCGAGCAAATCCATACGAGTCAGAGGTCGGTAGACAGAGAGCGGTCTTGTTCGCCTTTTACTCGCAACGCTTTCTGCATTTTCGATGCAATTAATCTCGCGTTGGCCCGTGTACCAATGATCGTACGAATTCGCGTCAAGGCGGTTGAAACACGCCGCGCCATTCAAGTTGTTGCATCATGCCGAGCATTAATCTTATTTAACTTAATTGCACGGGTTGCTTTGTGCGTTGCAGGCAAACGCGCTGAAAACGAAATTTTGCTCGCGTAACCTTGCTTCCCCTACCGAGAAGAGATACAATGCTTGCAATTATTAGAGAATTAATCAATCACCCCGATCCTCGATCTATTTCCTCGAACTCATTGCTCGCTTTATCGATTCAATTCAAGGGGAAAAAGTGCATCTTGCTTCCAGTGAAATCACGATGTATCCAGATTTATTTTCACCGATTTGAAAAAATTAATCAACCAATTCTTTTCTTAATCTTCCAAATTTCCAAATCCTACGATCTCCTACGAAAGGATTTTCATCAATATCGAAATAAAACAGATGCATTCAATTTCCTATTAATTAAATTTCCATAATGTTTATCGATTCGTTCACTTTTCTGTATCCGATGCAGTTTTGCCATTTTCCAAATAAATTATAAAAATTAGAAGAATTGGAAGAAACGGGGACAAAAATTATATAATTAAACGAAGCAAAATCCCGCGTGCTGTATCCACTTAAGAAAACACAACGCGCTCTTGAAAGAGCATAATCGAGCCTGTTCAAGAGCTGTCCATGCCATCGAGAGACGTTTTCCAAGCCACCGCTGTTTTCCTTTCGCCACCGAGATACGAGCGCAAGCTGCATCTGCCACGACGCGCGTAAATCGAATGGATTTATTTACGGTTCGAAAGGGGTAGCTGGCTTCGATCTTTGGCGACAGAAGGAAAAAGGGAAGCGGCCACTTTCACCAGCCAGCCACCAGCCACGCAATCTCCATCCATCCGTCTCATCCCCCGTTCTGGAGGCCACCTCTGATTTCCGGTTAAATTTAGACGCGCCACGCGTCGCCCTACACCAGCAAACCTTCCTAAACGACGAGTTTGATCGGGATTCGCGCGAAACTTATAAACTATAAACTCGAAGGGGATGGAAGGCAAGGGGGTGAAATTGGAAAAATTCCACGAAAACTAATAAATTAAGTGGATCCGTTATGCGAGCGATCCCTCGATCTTGATTCAAGAATTTATGCGGTTTCGCCCTTCGTTCATCGTTCAATTCTCCCTGTTCTCGTTCGAAAAGCAATGCGTTATCGACGAGACTTTCTTCTTCAAGATTAATCTATTTTTAAACAGGGATCCTGAAACTTATGCGCAAAGAGAATTTATACTATTTTACTATTCGGAGGATTAAAGGAGGATCTAGACGTATCTATCGATGGGATAAAGTTCATTTTCTGACATTTTTTTAATAGGTTTACGAAATATCGAGAAACACGATTTTCCTTTGTTAATTTATTTATCACATGATCGAATGAAAAATTCACTCATATAACAGAGATGTAATTACATATTTCTTCAATTTTGTATTTGCATTTAAACGTAATAATATCTTTGTTCCTTCCTTGAATATTTCACACACTCGACGCACGCTTCGAATCTTCTTTCAGTTTACGAAAACGTATCGAACCACCGGTTCTCAAACCCGGAACTGCGAGAAACTTGTTGAAATATGTATCGCGCGACACATGCCGGGTTTAACACGTCCCTGGACTTTTGCGAGGGACGACGATCGCCTCCCTCTCTCGCCTCCAAGTTTTATTCGCGCGTCGTCGTTTCGCAGTTGGGATCCTTTCCTCCGTGAACGATTTGTCATCGTGTACCGGATCGTCTATCCCATCCACGGAACCCTCTCACCCCCTGAACCCTTTCTGGAGACTCTCTGCGGAGGATCTCGATGCGCCAAAGGCGTGGAGGCGCTTGGGGCGCCTCTAAGTGCATCGAAATTTATGAACCGACGCCTCCGCTCCCCTCGCCGCGGGCGCTCGAATCCGAAGCCGAACGATTAATGCCTCGGTTCCTCGGCTGAATTTCGCGTTGGGAGCGTGAAAAATGTTGCGACGCCATCCTATCCTCCCCCGTACGTGAATCTCGTGAAATACAAAGTGTACATGTACGCACTCTGGGGAATAAACGCTCGCTATGAATGGTCCGATTGATTTCGAGAGAGAGAGAGAGAAAGAAAGAGAGATTGCTCGGTTATTTAGAGAGCATCTTTCGAAATTTAATTGTGTGGATTCGAGAAATTGGAACGCGAGTAATTCCTTTGAAGATTATTGTTTCTTGGTTTTCTCAATTTAGAATGAGCAATAAATCTTGGGATATTTTTCTTTTCAAATTTAGTCACGGACCGACCGATTTGAAAATTGGAGCGAGATTCTAAATTTAAAATTTCTATTTCCAAGCTTTCAAGTTTTGTTTTCCGAATTTTTTGCACGTTTTACTTGAAACTTTCGAAATTTCTTTTAAAGCATTCGATTTCTTCGCTTTGTCACCTCCGATCGACCGATTTCACGCAATGAAGGCGCGCAACGCCTCGCCTCTCCAAAGATCTGATCGTTCCCATAACTCAGAACGAGCGCGGTCACTCTCAGGACCCGAGCCTTCCCTCCTTTCGTACGACGTCGATGTGCATAAAAGAGATTTAAGGTATCGTAAAATATCATTCGACCGTTTCGAGATTTCAATGGCTGGAGACTCACCTGGAAACCAGCTATCTTGGCGAGCTCGATATCTTCTAATTACGCCGGAGATTCGTCCAGTCGATAAAGAATTCGAATGGACGGGGCGTATAAAATCATTCTTCTTCTTTTCTTTTTTTTCCTCCTCTTCTTTCGATCGACGTCGTTCATCCTCCTCGCGAATATTTCGTTTATCGCATTATTTTGCCAATACACATTGGCACGCGTGGGTGGTGGTTG
>NW_006263358.1:1288514-1289743 GCF_000469605.1 Apis dorsata | reverse complement strand
TTTTTTTTTTTTTTTTTTTTTTTTTTTTTTTTTTTTTTTTGCGTGACTACCGATTATTATTATTACAGGCCGATCCAATTCTATTAATACAACAATGGCCGGGAGAAAATGGGTCGAAAGTGTCGGCCAGTGTGTTATTACCATTTAGTTACCGTTCTCTGTTGTCGAGTGTGATTTTAACCCTTGCCTGCCGGGGTGAAACGTTTAACGCGTAACCGAGGCGAAGTGTGGTTAATTCGATATCGGGCGGTCGGTTAACTGAATTCGAACACGAATCGAGCATTGGTGTCTAATTGGACGAAATGTTGGATAATTGACAATGATTACGACGATAAATTAATCGTATGGATTTCGATGACAGCATATATATGTATATATATATTTTTATTAATATGTTTTAAACGATCAATTTTATATTTCAGATTTATAAATTTCAATTTTATTGTCCAATAATTCAATTTCAACGTATAATAACACGTTGTATATATTTCTCTCATATCTGAGAGATTGAATTTACGAATTCTCTTCGATCCACGCATTTTTCCATCGATCATTCGATGAAATTAAAACATATATTTGCGAAACATTTGATATCGAATCCGCATCCAAGTTTTTCAACATAGCTTGTCCATAAAAAAATGAAAATTAACGATGCAAAATCGGGGAGGATGGTTAATCGGGCCACCGGTGAAACGACCCACCTGTTCACTCGCCTCGAATAATTAAAGAAGACCATATATATAAAATTAAACGCTCGAAATTAATTTCGCGCCACGAGTTCGAGTGTGTTTCATTGATTATCAAGGATGACTGTTGAAAAGAAAGAAGATTGATGCGATATTTAAAGAGTGAGGAGAGAAGGGAGAGGGGAGGAGGGGATATAGTTTTCGTGAATTGACGAAGACGCCGTTTATCAATTGCGAGCAATCGGAACACGATCGAGGATCAAGGACACGAGGGGATGACACGACGCGTAGGATCGAATGGATCGAGACAAATGATCCAGGCCCAGGCGAACCGGTTTCGAATCGATAAAAGTGACGAAGAGATGCCTCGAGATTGAATTTGTATCGATAATCGAATTCCTGTGTGTACAAGAACGAATAATCATCGAGAATCCTGTCTCCTCTCTTTTATCGAGCCTTTGCGATAATCTCTTTCTCTCTCTCTCTTTCTCTCTCTCTTTCCCCGTAGCCCGGATTTGCATATCGTCGCAATATAACATGCAT
>NW_006263358.1:1281384-1288372 GCF_000469605.1 Apis dorsata | reverse complement strand
GAATTGGGTTTTTTTTTTTTTTTTTATATTTTGACCTTTCCTCCATGCAAATGGATGGAAATTCCATCGAGGATTTCGTGTATGAGATATTATTCCGGCTGATTTTAAAATTAAAAAAGAGGGATATTACGGTAATTACGATATGGAGTTGGACGTTTAATCTTGATTAGATTCTTTTCTTGACAACGAATTCCGTGTTTTCCAGTTTCTATTTAAAATTTTAAATCATCAATTTGTGTATCGAAAGGAAGATTTTTTTTTTTATATAGATTCAAAGAGGCAAAGAAATTCTTTAGCGATGCGTTTAGTAGAGGAAAAGGACCATTATATAGCGCTGTGGATATATATAACTATAACTATTGCGAAAGAGTGTGAATAAATCACGAGTATTTATCATCACGAGATTTCCTGTATAGAACGGGATCTGAAATGCATGTTGTTGAACAAAATAGCATTCGAGATACTCGTCTTCTCTCGATAGAGATTCAAAGAAAAATTGAAAAACGTTGAGAGATAAAATAAATGTCTCGAATATCGAATTTTTACAATATCCATTAACCATTCCATTGAAAATTAATTGAAAATTTAGTTCGATCGACGAGCGACGCACCGTCTTTATCGTAATCAAAAATAATTATAGAAAAATCAAATCGAACTCTCGTTCAAAAAGAGAATTCAAATTTTACTTGCACGAGAAAAGAAAATTATATCGCAAATAACTAATTTTTTTAAAGTTTCAACGAGTCTCGAGATTATATTTTTTTCTTTCAAGAAGAAGGACGATCTTAGACGAAAAGACGAGGGAGAAAGAAATGGAGAAACGAAGCGCGGTCTCGGGGCGCCTTGGTCGGGGCATCGCGCAAGCGCGTTCCGTATACTTAAACCTATACGTTCCGTGCGTGATCCGAAAGACACGAGCTCCATTCGAGTTCCGTCGGCTTTTGCCATCGAACGTGCCGCGCGTTCTTTCCTCGCGGTTTCGCTTTTCTCCGTCCGTTCGTATTCGCTTCGCTCTCTTCTCGAAACAAAAAAGGAATAAAAAAATCGTTGGGGCGAGAATCGAACGAAAGTAGGAATAAATTAATTCATCGATGACGAACCATGCACTTCCGGTCGAACGTTGAAGATGGCTCGATCGATGGTACGATCGAGAGAACATCGTGATACGAGAGTACGAAGATTCTTGGATTGTTGGAGGAGGGGGTGGTGGCCGGTGGTGAGAGTTGTAGTGTGTTTCGAAAATTGATCGGCAGTCAATTGTTTCGTGGGTGACAGCTGTCAACATGCTGTCCACCGTTCAATGTCACGGTGACGTGCATCAACGGAACTATCACGTCGCGTATACGGTGAGTCCTTCTCTCTTCTTCTTTTCTTTTTGCGTGGAATCTCGATGGAAATTTCGAAGCCGGCTTGATCGAAGCCGATGATGACAGGCGAACGATAATTAAACGACGGCTCCTCCGGATGAGCCTATCCGTCCGTGGAATGATGTAAGTGAAACGGATGTAACGTCGTTTCTGAGAAATTCCACTGTCGTGTAACTCTCTCGAAATAGAGATTACCTCGATAAACGCGTACAAGATGATTATACGAATATCCCTGACATCCGATCGAATCTCGTGAAAGAATGGACAGATTTTCATCGTCGTTCTTTTTTATCCTCTCGAAACAAGAATCTTTTCCAAAACGGTTCATTCGTTGCGTTCTAATGCGTCTTTTCAATACGTCTTTTCTAGGTGTTTCGTCGATCGTTTTTTGAACCGTACAACGACATAATAGATCGGTTCAACCTGGGGCGACGTATCACGGAGTCAGCTTTTTTTTACGTATGCTGATTCCTAAAACTGGCGGCCATTCATTCGAATAAAAAGCATTCTAACTACGTTTTACTTTGAAACCTCTATCTACGCTTTTGTATACGAACGGTACATAAACATTATACTTATACTTGATCATAAAGCCGTTGGGAACCTATCGATTGCTTGTTGACGCGCTCGACTTTAGAAATATTGCGCATATTATATAGAAAGAAATAATAATAAACACAACGGACATCTATGATATACAATTGTCCATTGAAGTTATCGAAATCCGTATCGTCCTTGTTACAATCTTGTCGAGCATTCGATAAGTTCCATCGATCCCTCCTCCTCCTCCTCCTCCTCCTCCTCTTTCTTTTCCTTCCAGTATACATTTACGAAAAAAGAAAGAATCTGGTTAATACTATTGTTGTAACGATATTCCATAAAACGCACTTCCTCGCTCGATCCGCGAATACGTATCGAACGCGTATCACGACCTCCCGGCGCCTTACGTCATTTGTCTATTCTCGGTCCGGCTTTATCGTCTCGAACCCCGCGTTTACCCCGGCTGTCGCGGAATTTTCAACCGTCCACGAGGCGTTTCCACGAGGCACGAGGAGAAAAGCCGCGAGAGAGGAGAAAGAGAAATTGTCTGAAAGAGTCTGTCACTAGTAGATTAGATACCATAAACGAGCATCTCTTTCTCTTTCTCCCTCCCTCTCTCTCTCTCTCTCTCTTTTTCTACGCGTTTCGCAGTCGCAACGTGTTTCGTGTCCGTGAAACGTGAGCGCGTATTAAATTATACCGTGCGTCGAATTTCGAGAGAGAGAGACGCGATTTCGAAATTTTGTTTCGTAACTAAAAAAAGGAGAGGAGCGATACAGGTTCCGAAATAAAAAAAAACAAACGAGGAAAAAGAAAAGTTTCGCCTCGAATCCACTTTTCACGCGAGAGAAGAGGAAATTAGGATACAACTTTCGATCCTCCCTCCCCTCGTGTGTTTCATGCTCCCCTCGTTACAAATTCCAAGTTTCCACCCTTGAAGGTGTTTCGAGGCGATTCGTTTTAAAACTCCTCTCCGCAATTTGTGTCAAACAGTGTATCGCCAACTTCCGATCCCTGGCAAACTTCCTTCGGACTTCCTTTCGGTTCCCTTCCCCTCCCCGCTCCCACTTGGATTCGTGAAACACTAGTCCCCATCCTTGAAACTTTCCCCTCCTCCACGGTCGACGTGCAAAAGGAGATGCGACTAACAATTAACTGAAGGAGGGACGTGTCGACGCAAGATAGTTACAAGTTCTCGAACAAATTAAGCGACCAGCGCACTCTCCGTTCCGAGTGGCGCGGAACTCGCCTCTCGGAAACCGTATTACGGAAAGTAAATTATAACTCGCCGCCTGGTTAAATTGAATTACGAGAGAGACCGGCGTCGCGTTAAACATTCCGCGTAATTTTACGATACAGCGTGCATTGACGTATGTTACAATAAAGTGTACGCGTTATTCTCCATTGATCGAAACGGGTAAAGAGGAACGAGGGATTTAACGAAGGAGGAGGAGGGTGGGAGAGTTGGTGATCGGTCGTTTCGTCGTCTCGAGTCCGCGTGAAACCGCCGCTAGGGAAACGCGAGAATCAGGAAGCGTCGCCGCCGCCGCCGCCACCTTTTCCAAGGCGCGGATGGAAAAAAGCGCGGCGTCGAGTGACTCTTTCGCGGAAGTGCGCGTGTATCATGTGTGTACGGGTGTAACACGAGAACAGGGGGCGTGCGAGATCTCGAAGGACGGAATAACCGTGGAAGTGATCCGTTCACACCCGCTTGGATCGGTTTGAGAGGAGGGAGAGGAAGGGAGGGGTTCGCGTTGTGGAAAACTTCGGTATAGGATGCTGTTGGTCAATAAAAAATGCTGTTAGCGAGAAATTTTTCGATCGAAACAACATCTTTTTAACGACATCTTTCGAGGAAAAATTCCGTAAATTTCGTAAAAAGTCACGGACAAGATCGTTACATCATCCTCGATAGCGTCCGCGTTAGAGGCCTCTTAATCATGAATGAACGATAAAACGAGCGAAGTTGAATGAAAGAATAAATCTTTCCCCCCTTCTGTATTGCGTCCATCGCGAAAAACCACGTGTCCATTTGCATACCCGAAATACACGTTGACGAAGATTTGGTGGTCTTCGATCCGATCCGACACACGCTCGAGGAGTTTCGTTTCCGTCCATCGAGGAGGCGCGTGCGAAGATCTGTTTCGTTGGGTCGACGAATTCGCGTAGGAGAAGGCGTTTCTCGCGTAGGATAAGGCGCGGGGGCGTTTATTTACGGATACGAAGGACGAGTTGTCGCGGGGCCGCCTAATCGATGGGCCCCCTCGAACGAAAAAGAGGGTACACGGAGGCAGGCCGTGATCCGCGATTTGCCGTGTGCTCGCCTAATGTCGTGGCCGATTACCACGCTGTAACAGACGGAATCGAGGAGAGGCACGGTTGGCGAGAAAACCAGTTTAGCACGTGTATGGTCTTGTTCGAGAGGTACCAGTTCGTTGAGTCCCTCAAGTTCATCGACTTGACGCGACGTATCTGGTTCCCAATGCATGCACGCGATACGTGCAAACTTTATTGCATCCTATTCGCGCGCTCGAAACTTGATTCAATCCGACGAACCAGAGAATCCTACGATCCTTTTTCTCCTGCCACCTCTTCAATACGACCTCGTTTTTCCTTTTTTCTTTCATTCGAAAAGAGAAAGAGAGAGAGAGAGAGAGAGAAATTTATCAAGACTCGCCTCTTCTCGTGTCGGCTCGCCGAGCTTCTCTCCACAAAGATACGAGGACGTTTACAACGCGTAAAGGAACTTTTCATTGACTTCGATACTCGAGTATTGGCGCATATCGGGAAGTTGATAACGGCGTGTGTTATTCACCGAGGAGAGGAGCTCTTTGTCGACGCTCGATTTTTTATTCGACGCTGTTCGATCGTCGTTTATCGTTGGTCGGTCATAATAAAATGGAATTCAACGTACGAACGAAGTTGGAAAATTGTTCTCGTCTCTGAACAGGCATCCGTACATGTATATATATATATATTAGGCGTGTTCCAGTTGTACGTCGAAGTAGGCGAGCCATGTCGTTTCAACGGATTGTGACAAACAGCGGCGAGCAATTGCCTATGATCCCGTATACGCGTATATACACACAACGGTGTGGCGTAACGTGGTGTGCTCTTGTTTGATCTGTGCGTGCACGCCAGATGCCATATTAATTCGTCTACAATCTAATCCCGGATTTTTTAATCGTTGCCGAAGTACATTTCCGTGCTCGGCTGGCAGCGACGTCGCGAACCACGAATAAACCAGTGTAACGACTGTTGTTGACACAATTGCTGGCGCAAATTTAATAAGTCGTTTTGGTCGTCATCTTGGTCGAAACATCGCCGTTACTATTGCCACACTATCGCTATAGCGTTGGGTTTCATTTATCGCCGCGCTTTGATTCGAGAACGATTGGGAAGGAGAGCGATTTTTCCCAAGATGACGTCAATCCGTCCGGGGGTATAAATATTAATAATAGTTTAAAAAAAGAAACGAGGCTTGTTTATCGAGCAGAAAACGTCGTACGATCGAGACCTTGAACTTTGCGATCAGTCGTTACGCTGTTGGTAATTGCACGCTTAGAATCTCCGCGTAATAATCCAAGCTGAGCGTCGTTAATCGAAGAGGAAGAGGAAGATTTTTATGCTTTATGTTCTTTACGAAATCGATCGGTTTATTCTCTTTGATCGATCAAAGAGATCGGGTTCGAGTCTTGCTTCTTCGACTCTGAGGCAATAAAAAGTCTGGAGGAGAGTCGCGATCGATAGGAAAATAAATATCGCTCGAGAAATCGTAGAGAAAAGTATTTTTCGTAAAACCGTCAATTCAATTTAGAACGCGTCGAAGAAAAGAAATTACACGGAATTACCTTCTATGAAAATATACGTTTTACGAAATCGTGACTTGATTCTAGAAAATCGAAGAGATTGGAGAGAGAAGATTTGACGACGCCGTCCTCCGAAAAGATTATTCGAAGCAAATTACGTCGAAACTCGCGAACACGTCATATAGGTCGCGATCCAAGTCCATCCAAGAGCGCAATGCTCGCTTGAGAAGAAACTGATGGTGGACTGGCGTAATTTTAACAGAGAAACCCCTCTTTATCCCATCTTTTTCGTGGCCACCGCACAAGGAACGCACAACAGAAGGAAATTTCGATAACTGGCGACGGTCCAGGAAACTGGAATCGAAACTGGAATCACGAATGATCGCATCGGTCGCATGCATCGACTCGGTTACCTGTAAACTTTCCATTCCCCGCTGTTTGTCCAGTCTTGGACGAGCAATCTAATCTGAAATCTTGGAAATCATTTTATTCGAAACCTCGTTTCGCTCTCTCTTCTCTCTCGGTTTCTCTCTCTCTCTCTCTCTCTCTCTCGCGAGACACGATTTATTCGACACGAATGCGACTCGACCCGATGGACGAGCACCATTAATATTTGTTTCTGCATTAACGAAATGGAAAGTGGAAGAATCAGAGAATTAATTGGAAGGAATGTTCTCGGTGTTAGATTAATTCAACGGAGAGACCGTGGTTCAGAGGTTTTAATAAAACCGAGCGATGCGCATCGCTCGAAACAATTAAAGAGATCGCGTTTCCAAGCAAATTCAGGAAGGCGAGCCGAAATACCGTACAATGTTGAGTCCGCTGAAAACTATAGTGACTCGGGTAAACGCATTTCTTGCCTGAGAAAATATCAATTTGCCATCCGTACGAGTTGATCGTAACGTTGCCTATACTATAGGCTGCCTATGATATAGAAATTAAACCGACACTTGCGTTCTCTCTCTTTCTCTCTCTCTCTCCTTCTCTTTTTTCAAACGCCACACATAAACGACGAATAATAAAGCAATTTGTCACACGTTCATAAATTGCCAAGACGATGATCGTGTCCAGCGTGTAGAGGAGAGCGTGTAGAAGAGGGTAGAAGCCGGCTGGTTCACGCGAAGGTGCATGGGTCAGAGATAAAGCGAAGCTTCTTCAGATAAACCGCGTGCTTCTTTCGCGCTCTCTACGATCTCTATCGGGTATTATATTGCGCCTACGTACGATCGTACGTACGTTCACGTAAAACTCGTCGAGGACGCGCGACGAAGA
>NW_006263358.1:1278171-1281365 GCF_000469605.1 Apis dorsata | reverse complement strand
AAGAAAGAAAGAAAGAAAGAAAGAAAGAAAGAAAGAAATAAGAAGGAGGAATAAAAGAATTCAATATTGCTTTCTTTGGAGTGTCGCTTCTTTGAATCTTGGCATGCGAGAGAATGGATATTTATAACGATGAACTGGAAGATTATCATTTCCTATGAGATCATAGAAGAGTACACAAGGAGTGGGAAAGAAAGAGATAGAAAAATGTTTGTCGGTTCGCGTAAAAAAAAAAAAGAAAGAAAAAAAGGCGAGACGTTGCGTAAATATCGGTCATTAAGCGCGTGCAAGTATTACAAGTCTCGCAAGTATTACACTAGCGAAGTTTCCTGTCTCGATCAAGGATGCGATGTTGAAGTCAATTGTTTCCCGTTTGCATTCGTGGCGGGTTATAACTGTCCTCTTCGACGAATCGGCAACTTGTTTATCAGAATTCCCGTCCTCGGTTTTTTATTTTCTCGATTTCGAGATTTTCCAAGATTTTAAAATCGTTAAGGAATATTTAAAGAAATCTTGAGATCTTCGAATTTCGAAACTCGAATCGCGTGGAGAAAATCAACGTCGCGTTGGTGGTCCTCGAAATAGAAATTTTAATTAGGCCCGGATAAGCGTAAGAGAGATGTCGTGGTGAGATGAATTTCACAGGATTCGATAAACCTCGAACGGTTGAATTTAAATATCGCTTGGTCGATTTTCATCGTTCCACAGGTTTCGCAATTTATCCATCGATGTAACCGCGACGTGACTCCGATCGTCAATGTTATTTTGACTCTTTCCTCATAGGACGAGTCACGATCGTATCGAAGCGAGCGCTGATTCCTCCTCGCAGCTGTGCTCTCGTTCGACGTGATTCTCAATCGTAATGCGCGGTTCGTTACAGGGCATAAGTCAATTAAGTCGGTATATTAGCCAATCGGGTCCTTTTCTTTGCCCGAGCAGCTTTGCCTCCTCCGTTGATCATTTCGTTCGTATCTCATCCTGTATCGCGTTTACGTTTCGTTAAATTATTCCAAATCGATATTCCCGCGCGAAATTCTCGAGAATTCTGTTTGGAGAAATTCCACGATTTCGATTCTGTGTCATTTATATATATATATGTATATTCGTCTTTCGATTAACAAAATTATATTTCAATTTTTTATGAATACTTTCGTTTCTGGAGAGAAGAGATACAACGAATGTATTTCTGGGAGTTTTGATTTTTTTTTTTTATTAATAAGTTGTCTCGTGAAAGGTCCTCTATTCTCCGTTTCATTTAAATGGCACGCATGTAACACGGTGTCACGCGTGACTAAAATTATATTCCATTCGTGGACGTGGCTAATTAACATCGAAGAAGGTTAAACGTCGCCGCTACGTCGAGACGCTCGAATTTAATATGCGAATTTCCTGGCCCGAATTTGCATTTTTTAAAGTTTGATCTGCCTCCAACCCGGCCAACAGGGACAGAAATCGTTTCCAATTCGAAACTCGAGCCGCCAGCTAAGCAATCCGTCCGCCTCGCGACTTGATTCGTTGTATTACCTATTCCTCGCTGTTAAAAATTCGCTCCTCTATCAACGTTCACGCTTACATCGCTATACAAATCTCGTTCAATTTTTCCCTCCTTTACCTTGCAAATCTTCTTTTGGAGAAACTTGACTCAACTCGAAGATCGAGCCGTTCCACTTTATTTATTTTCTTCAAATCGGAAATATTTATCTTCCAATATCTTTTCTCCCCGAATACTTTTCTCTCGCGTAGGAATGAAAAAGCACAGTCCACGGTTAATAATATTTCCTCACAGCGTGTTGCACCGGGTTACAATAATCCAATCTTTTTCTCCCTTTTAATATACGCGTGTATACCCGTATTTCTGAGAATTTAGATGTTAAAATTGGCCGGTTGATTTATCGGTTTTGCGGGTTTGCTGCACGAGGCTCCGAGGTCCCGACAGAGGCAAGGCGCATTACCTGGTGGACTTTATAGAATCGTATTGCCACGAGGGAAGATAAAAATCGCTTATATCCAACCCTCCTTCTCGGCTTGGTATTTTCGTGGCTACCACTTAAATTATCGATACCGTGAATCTGAATTACCACGTTTCGCATCTTTATTCACGCCGGCTCGCCGGACAAGGACACGCGTCTATTTATCCAACCATCTAGTCCTGGTAAAACGTGTTCCAACCGCGAAAGCCTATGGGCTAGTTAAAGTGATTTATCGCCCCGTAAAATATATTCCTCTTGTCCGCCGTGTTCGAGCAGAAACAGCCAGTGGCCAATTTAGTTTCAATTCTCGTGCTAAATGTCTTCGAGCGAGTCGTGAAAAATATTCGTCCATTGTTCCTTGGCAAGCGTCGATTCGAATACCTGAAAAATATCGTTTCGTCGGTGTCCAGCCCGAAATGGAAATTTCAATCGTTTTTATTTATTATCCACGCTTCGAGCCAGATATATCAATCCTTTCTCGACAAGTTATCTTTATATTTTTCCGACGAAAGCAAAAATATAAAAATCCGCGGGATTTTAAGTCGAGCTTGTTTAAAATTGATATTCTCGGGTAAGAGCAATCGGCACGCCAAGCTATCGATAATTTATCTCGAATAAATTTAAAGTAAATTGGAATCAGTGAAAG
This sequence comes from Apis dorsata, assembly GCF_000469605.1. Classification (NCBI taxonomy): domain Eukaryota; kingdom Metazoa; phylum Arthropoda; class Insecta; order Hymenoptera; family Apidae; genus Apis; species Apis dorsata. Next base: position 1,278,752 of record NW_006263358.1, on the reverse strand, counting down.
TCGGGCGATCGATCCTTTTTTCTTATAACTGATCCAATATTAAATTATATAACTTACGTCATATCTCCATTTCTAAAAGCGTACATTTCCTTTTATCCTTTTTACTTAATTCTCCAAAATCGATAAAAAAGAAAAAAAGAAAGATTTATCTTCTAAAAATTCCTCCTCCAAATGAAACGCTCCTCCAAGGCAATCTCTCGTCTCGTCCCGCGAAAATCGAACTCCCACTCCTTTCGAACCGCCAACTACTCCTCCTCCAACTCACCCTCTCAAAAATCAAAAACCGCACAACCCTCCGTCCTCCATTAAATTCCGCGAGCTCGTGAAAGCTCGTGGAATCGTGGAAGGAGGCATCGAATTTCACGGGTGTGCGACAACTTGGCCAAGTAATTATATTTACAGGGAGTGGCACTCGACCTACAACCTCGAAACTCAAACCCTTTTTCCCTGTGCCGCGCACCGCGCGGTCCTGTGGAAATCCGCGGCGCAGGATCAGGCCTGCGTGCAAACACGGGACGCTGGTTCTCGTCTCCATGGTTACGTACACCTCCCCTCCGCCCCTGCTGGCTCGGCGGACGTGG